>NW_027637738.1:190000-215000 GCF_951216825.1 Electrona antarctica
GCTACAGAGTTACTACAGAGCTACAGAGTTACTACAGAGCTACAGAGTTACTACAGAGTTACTACAGAGTTACTAAAGAGCTACAGAGTTACTACAGAGTTACTACAGAGCTACAGAGTTACTACAGAGTTACTACAGAGCTACAGAGTTACTACAGAGTTACTACAGAGCTACAGAGTTACTACAGAGTTACTACAGAGTTACTACAGAGCTACTACAGAGCTACAGAGTTACTACAGAGTTACTACAGAGTTACTACAGAGCTACAGAGTTACTACAGAGTTACTACAGAGTTACTACAGAGCTACAGAGTTACTACAGAGTTACTACAGAGTTACTACAGAGCGACAGAGTTACTACAGAGTTACTACAGAGTTACTACAGAGCTACAGAGTTACTACAGAGTTACTACAGAGTTACTAGAGTTACTACAGAGTTACTACAGAGTTACTACAGAGTTACTACAGAGCTACAGAGTTACTACAGAGTTACTACAGAGTTACTAGAGTTACTACAGAGTTACTACAGAGCTACAGAGTTACTACAGAGTTACTACAGAGTTACTACAGAGTTACTACTGCATGTGGAGCTTGCAGATCTGCTGCTGTTGATGTTTTTGAGTCACTCCTTTAGTACGATCAAGCAGGGTGATCAATTTACACACAGAAAGGTTAGAATATGGAGATAAGAGGTTTATCTGCCCGACCGGCGGCTGCAACGGTATATACACCGCATTTGCATCGCATTAACGTGAAGTGCGGCTCCGCATGCATGCGCTTCCTGCCAAAGAAAGCTTATTGAGACGGTAAATGCTGCTGTTGTACTTCTCATGGAGTCAGCGGAGAAGAACTCACCTATAACGCATTAACCCATTTTGGACTGAGGTCGATTCAAATAAAAAGACTTCAAAATCCTAATTTTTTTCTGAAAAACCCATGTTTCTATGTCAGTGGTGGTCAACCAGAATTATCTCCATTGGGCCACGGACCCCCATCTCAAAATATGTAGTTCCAAGGACCCACCAGAAGCCACATTTTAGTTAAAAATGTTCGCTCTGAAATATATATTCAAAGATTTGCGCCACATTTTCACGACTTTTCAAAAATAGCAGACCTACAAGCTCGTAGCGCGCCACTCGGTGGCACGCTATGAGCTTGTAGATCTGCTATTTTTCAATAGCTAAAGCATAACATAATGCTAACACCAAAAGGGGTTCCCACCCAAAATGGGTTAAGACCTGAGGTCTTAGATTCTTCTAAATGTCTTCAAAATCCTTAAAAAAACTAAATCTGAAAACTCATGTTTCTATGTCAGCGGTGCTCAAACTATTTCATGTCAAGAACCACTAGAATTATATATTATTTGATCGCCGACCCGCATCTCAAAATACATGTTGTTTTCAGGGACGACCACCAGGAGCAAAGATTTGAGTTCAAAACATCCGCTGTGAAAGAAATATAATTTCAAAGATTTGCACACAACGTTTTCACGTTTTTTTTCCAAAAATAGCAGATCTACCGTGCTGTTAAAGTGGTTAAAAGCTATATATATATATAAGGCCACACAGATGCGTTCTTCCAGGTCTTCGTGGGATAATCTGATGACTTGGGGGTGTCGGTGAGCGACGTTGCAGCAATCTGCCGTTCGCAGCGATGCAGGTCAGACCCGGGTCAGCCAGAAAGACAGACAGGCAGGGAGGGAGAGGCAGGGATTGGATTGGGGGGGTTGAGGGGTTGGGGGGTGATGTTTGTACATCCTCATCCTGCTGCCTATAACAGCATCACATTATGTATGATGTGGATAAGGGGTGGGCAACTTTGACAATGGAGAGGGCCACTATAATTCCCACACTCACTCCAGAGGGTCACATTGCATATTACTGTTGTATAGCAAAAAAATAGCTATTTTTGCATTTTGAATTGAATTTTTGTTCTATTTTTGAATTGGATTCCTGAAAAGTAACCTTTTTAATTCCAAATGCGTTTAGTTATAGTTATGTTAACTTTATTAACTAAATATAAATACATTGGACTACTAATGTAACCTTTATTTAACCCATAAACACATTGAGACTGCGACTCAAAGTGTGAACTGGCCAAGAGGCAGAAATAAAATTACACTTCAATACCACATCGTCAATGTTACATTTTTGACCAGCACAAAAAACATCCATAATACACCTCAAAGTACCTATATGAATACATTAGGGCTGTCAAATGATTACAAATTTTAATAAGATTAATCACAGCTTCAAAATTAATTGAATCATGATTAATCACCATTCGAACTATGTCCAAAATATGCCATGTTTTCCTGTTTATTGTTGTGGAAATGGAAATATAAATGACAGAAAGCGGATATACATTTGTTTTCTAATGCATGTAGTATAGCCTATGATGTGATGTGAGCATCTGTAGGCCTAGCCTACACTTTGAGTTAAATGAACACTGGCTTTTGGCCATGTAGACTGGGGTCCCCCAGGAGGAAGTCACTAATGTTGCTCTGGAGAGAGAAGTCTGGATCACTCTGGTGGAGCTGTTGCCCCCGCGACCCGACTACGGATAAGTTGCGACAATTTGACCTGAGGTTAACCCATTTTGACCTGAGATCAGATTCTAAAAATGTCTTCTAAATCCTGACAGTTTTCTGAAAAAGCTATGTTTCTATGTCAGTCGTTCTTCGATTTTTCAAAAATAGCAGACCTACAAGTTCATAGCGCGGCACTCGGTGCCGCGCTATGAGCTTGTAGATCTGCTATTTTTCAATAGCTAAAGCATAACATAATGCTAGCACCAAAAGGGTTAAGGCCATTTTGGACCAAGTCGAATTTGGATGACATGCAAGACGGCAGGTCCACCCAGAATGGCTTTATAAATGAAAATATGCCACTGCTGCAGCCTGGGAGATGCCACTGGGAACCGACCGAAACGGGTCTAAACGGGTTAAGATGCAAGCAGTATAGGAGTGGTGGTGACAAAACAAGCTATTCAGAAAGTTTTCCACAGCATTTTTTTTTTTTTAGAAGGCTTAAGTTTCTCAATGGAGCTGTTAGGCACTTTGGCATGATATGCAGTTCAATCAACGTCTTAGTGAAATGGAGTCGAGTCTTCAGCGGGCAGATGGCTTTTTATTTTTTATGTCTATACGCCAAATCTCTTCGCCAAAAATAGCCAATCTAGATCTGTTTTTGTATCATTATCATTATTATTTTGTGAATTTGGATGCTGTGGTTCAAGTGGGGTTCAATATAGTGGGATTTCAAGCAGCTGTCTATAAACTATACCGTATTTTTCCAAGCAGTAGCCCATGTTTATAAGGAACCAGGCCGCTATTTGCAGCAGGCCGTTATTCATATTTTTGCCCCGGCCGGCCTCCAAATACATATCATGTTTGGGGTCCTTGACATGAAATATTGAGCACCACTGATATAGAAACATGAGGTTTTTCAGAAAACTGTCATCATTTAAAAGACATTTGTTTAAATGGGTTAAAGTGATATAGAACCTTGGGTTTTATGGCTAATTGGCCATGATATGACATGATTATGATACGTCCACATATAGTTAATTATCTTTATTTATTGGCCCTTTGAGTCGTGTCTACAAGGAACTGGAGAAAGTGTCATCACACTGATTCTCACACACACACACACACACACACACACACACACACACACACACACACACACACACACACACACACACACACACACACACACACACACACACACACACACACACACACACACACACACACACACACACACACACACACACGGCCAGTACAGAATTCATTCCATATGTTGATCTGACCCCCCCATGCCAAAGCGCCAGCGCTCGCCCAGCAGCAGTCCGCCGTCAAACGAGGCGGATGCGTGCACGTGACCTCGCTTACTGGTATTAATAATAATAATTACGATTGTTATTATTTTATTTTTATTTATTTACTTACTTTACTGGAGTATTTCCAATTTTCAGTGCTGTTACTTCTACTCCACTGTCATCTCAGAGGAAAATATTAAACAGCACTTTTTATACATTTTATTTTAATTTTAAAACGTTTGAGTACTTTTACTGTTGTACTTTAAGTATATTTTGATACCAATACTTTTGCCTTTGCTCACGTTTTTATTTTATTTCACTTTTACTGGTAACAGTGAGTATTTCTATATCGCAGTATTGCTACTTTTACTTAAGTAAAGCATGTGAGTACTTTTTAAACCACTGTAAGTTAGCCATGGGTTTAAAAAAGTGTATTATATATTGTTTTTATTGACGCTTATTTAATGAATCTCTAGAGCATTCAACCAAATTACAGCTATTTCAGCTAATTGGATGACAGACTCAGTTTAATAGTCACGTCACAGACAGGTTTAAACGTGTGAATCATCACACTAATTAAAACAGATTAATTAATGACAAATGAACAGATATACGACTGAAAATAGGCTGTGTGAGTCAGAAGAGCAGCCAGAGGCCCCTGAGAAACACTTTGCTCAAAACAAACGGCAATTGTGTGTGTGTGTGTGTGTGTGTGTGTGTGTGTGTGTGTGTGTGTGTGTGTGTGTGTGTGTGTGTGTGTGTGTGTGTGTGTGTGTGTGTGTGAGAGAATCAGTGTGATGACACTTTCTCCAGTTCCTTGTAGACACGACTCAAAGGGCCAATAAATAAAGATAATTAACTATATGTGGACGTATCATAATCATGTCATAGTGCTACTTGGTTGTGGTTTTACATGCTGTGTTGGTATACTTCTACTGAAGTGTTAAGTAGTGCTACTTGGTTGTGGTTTTACATGCTGTTGGTATACTTCTACTGAAGTGTTAAGTAGTGCTACTTGGTTGTGGTTTTACATGCTGTTGGTATACTTCTACTGAAGTGTTAAGTAGTGCTACTTGGTTGTGGTTTTACATGCTGTGTTGGCAGAGCCGGACTAACAATGGAACTAGGTGGAGCTTAAGCGCCAGGGCCCGAAGCTTGCAGGGCCCGGTACGAGACTATAGGTACAACTGTTGCTTCTGTCGAAAAATATAACGCAACACAGGAACCCCTGCTAGTGTTTTTGGTCTTCTCGTCTGACAGTTTCTGTAGCAGCCTGATACTAGCAGCAAGGGGGGGCAGTCGGCCTGGGGGGGTTCCCGACGGCTGCACGTCGCTTCCTCCTCCGACAGAGGGGAAGCGAGTAAGCGACGCCGTCAGAACCCCCCTCGCTCAGGAAGGCCACCTCTCTCAGACCGACCAACGTGTGTTGTTGTTGCGACAATAACATAGCCTACAGCCTATGTAAGAGGAATATAAACACAAGACCTTGGCGCAAAACTTCATATTTACCCTGCTCTAATGCAACAAAAGTGTGTTCTTACATCCTCCATTTCACGATTTCAGCACTCGCGAGTAAATTAATGTAATTGCTAATTTGCTATTATGAAAGTTTTCAGTGACGTTGCACCCACCACAACTTGGTTGCATTGTCGTCAATAATGAATCTGTCTTTAAAACGTTCTAATATTAATATAGCATATTGGCATTGTCTGTTGGTACACACGTTATATTATGGATCATGTAACAACATGGTCAACAGCACTGTTTGCAAATGTAGCTACATTTGTTGGCCACAAAGACAATTTAGACAAAATATGCTGCTGCATGTTTAATGTTAATGACTGTATTAATAACCATAAAATAATCTCCTAGTCCTTACATAATAGTTTAGCAGAGACTGAAGTTGGAAAGGCTGTGCCCAGTGCGGCTGTGTCTTGTGTGTCAGGCTGTCAGCGGGCAGCGCAGGCAGTAGTAGATATGCGCTAAATGGCGAAATGCTATTAATTAATTAATTAATTAATTAATTGGCTGAATCTGTAGGGCCTTTTGATTTTGTGAAGCGCCAGGGCCTTGAGAGGGGTTGATCCGTCACTGTGTGTTGGTATACTTCTACTGAAGTGTTAAGTAGTGCTACTTGGTTGTGGTTGTACATGCTGTGTTGGTATACTTCTACTGAAGTGTTAAGTAGTGCTACTTGGTTGTGGTTTTACATGCTGTTGGTATACTTCTACTGAAGTGTTAAGTAGTGCTACTTGGTTGTGGTTGTACATGCTGTGTTGGTATACTTCTACTGAAGTGTTAAGTAGTGCTACTTGGTTGTGGTTTTACATGCTGTGTTGGTATACTTCTACTGAAGTGTTAAGTAGTGCTACTTGGTTGTGGTTTTACATGCTGTGTTGGTATACTTCTACTGAAGTGTTAAGTAGTGCTACTTGGTTGTGGTTTTACATGCTGTGTTGGTATACTTCTACTCAAGTGTTAAGTAGTGCTACTTGGTTGTGGTTTTACATGTTGTGTTGGTATACTTCTACTGAAGCAAAGGATTACTTCCACCTCCGTAGCTCATAAATACTCCGCACGTGCATTTGTGTATATAGCTAGACGCGCACGCACGCACACACTGTACACACGCACGTGCACGGGCCTAAGCACAAGTGCACATCAGCCTCGAGTACAATACATAAAATATGTATGCGCGCGCACACACACACGTACGTACGTACTGTACGTGCGGATGGATGACAAAGCTCTGTTCTCTATCATGCTGTCAGAGTATCTTCTCCATCTCCTGTCGGCTCTATTTGCCGAGTCTGTCGTTCATAAATTACATGAAGCCTTTCCCACACACACACACATACACGCATGCGCACACGCGCATGTGCATGTGCACGCGCAAATGCACAGGCACAGGCACACACACACACATCTTTTATGTCTAAAACCGTTATGCTTTTAAAAAAATGAGAAAATAGCAGATCTATAAATTATGCTCACAGCACATATGGAATACTGTAGATGTTTTGATACAGATACAGATATATCCACGCACGCACGCACGCACGCACGCACGCACGCACGCACGCACGCACGCACGCACGCGCACACAAACGCGCACGCATGCACGAGCACACAAGTGCAGGATGAACAGAGATAATCCATGCTAATGCATGGAAGGCGGAGGCAGAGAGAGATGGGATTGGGGGACTGAAAGGGAAATGGGTTCAACACCAGGCAGAGAGAGATGGGGTTGGGGGACTGAAAGGGAAATGGGTTCAACACCAGGCAGAGAGAGATGGGATTGGGGGACTGAAAGGGAAATGGGTTCAACACCAGGCAGAGAGAGATGGGATTGGGGGACTGAAAGGGAAATGGGTTCAACACCAGGCAGAGAGAGATGGGGTTGGGGGACTGAAAGGGAAATGGGTTCAACACCAGGCAGAGAGAGATGGGATTGGGGGACTGAAAGGGAAATGGGTTCAACACCAGGCAGAGAGAGATGGGATTGGGGGACTGAAAGGGAAATGGGTTCAACACCAGGCAGAGAGAGATGGGATTGGGGGACTGAAAGGGAAATGGGTTCAACACCAGGCAGAGAGAGATGGGATTGGGGGACTGAAAGGGAAATGGGTTCAACACCAGGCAGAGAGAGACGGGATTGGGGGACTGAAAGGGAAATGGGTTCAACACCAGGCAGAGAGAGATGGGATTGGGGGACTGAAAGGGAAATGGGTTCAACACCAGGCAGAGAGAGATGGGATTGGGGGACTGAAAGGGAAATGGGTTCAACACCAGGCAGAGAGAGATGGGATTGGGGGACTGAAAGGGAAATGGGTTCAACACCAGGCAGAGAGAGATGGGATTGGGGGACTGAAAGGGAAATGGGTTCAACACCAGGCAGAGAGAGACGGGATTGGGGGACTGAAAGGGAAATGGGTTCAACACCAGGCAGAGAGAGATGGGATTGGGGGACTGAAAGGGAAATGGGTTCAACACCAGGCAGAGAGAGATGGGATTGGGGGACTGAAAGGGAAATGGGTTCAACACCAGGCAGAGAGAGATGGGATTGGGGGACTGAAAGGGAAATGGGTTCAACACCAGGCAGAGAGAGATGGGATTGGGGGACTGAAAGGGAAATGGGTTCAACACCAGGCAGAGAGAGATGGGATTGGGGGACTGAAAGGGAAATGGGTTCAACACCAGGCAGAGAGAGAGATGGGATTGGGGGACTGAAAGGGAAATGGGTTCAACACCAGGCAGAGAGAGATGGGATTGGGGGACTGAAAGGGAAATGGGTTAACACCAGGCAGAGAGAGATGGGATTGGGGGACTGAAAGGGAAATGGGTTCAACACCAGGCAGAGAGAGATGGGATTGGGGGACTGAAAGGGAAATGGGTTCAACACCAGGCAGAGACAGATGGGATTGGGGGACTGAAAGGGAAATGGGTTCAACACCAGGCAGAGAGAGATGGGATTGGGGGACTGAAAGGGAAATGGGTTCAACACCAGGCAGAGAGAGATGGGATTGGGGGACTGAAAGGGAAATGGGTTCAACACCAGGCAGAGAGAGATGGGATTGGGGGACTGAAAGGGAAATGGGTTCAACACCAGGCAGAGAGAGATGGGATTGGGGGACTGAAAGGGAAATGGGTTCAACACCAGGCAGAGAGAGATGGGGTTGGGGGACTGAAAGGGAAATGGGTTCAACACCAGGCAGAGAGAGATGGGATTGGGGGACTGAAAGGGAAATGGGTTCAACACCAACTCCTTGGCGTTGAAGCTATACGAAAGCGTCCACGGCCCACCCATCTGACCACTTAACATGTCCAGTGTGTGGGTGCACAGCACCCAACAGCCCTATGCAAAGGGTGCCACTGTGTCAGGGTCAAGGGTCAAGTACAATTTTGGGTATTTGTACTTTACTGGAGTATTTCAATACTTTTGCTTCTACTCCACTACTTTTCAGGTCCAACATTTGTACTTTTCCTCCACTACATTTATTTGAAGACATTAGATACTACTGTATAGTTACTTTGCAGATTTTGATTATTATGACAAAACATACATTAAACATGCCCCCGCGACCCGACTACGGATAAGCGGTTGAAGATGGATGGATGGTCCCATGTTCGTTCTGAATGTGGGTGCTACCAGATCGTGGTGGCTCCCTCTAGTGTTGTGGCTGTGGGTGTCCCAATGTCCGTCTTATTTTGGCATCCATACATTTGACATATCACTGAGTATTTCACTGTAGCCTACACGAGGGGAAAGAAAAAACATATACCGTATTGTCGCGATTATAAGACAACCCCCGTTTTTTTTGTGGAAAAAGAACATTGAATGTCAAATAGTCTATAGTCCCCTATTAGAATATGTACAACCCTGATTTTTAAGATATTTCCATTGGGGAAAAAAAAAACGTAGTCTTACATTCAGGCCAATAGGGTAATAGCAAGCGACACAGGGAGACACGGTGATTGAGTCGACTGATAGAAGGTGAGAGAGCGTAAAGAGAGAGAGAGAGAGGGGGGGGGGGGGGGGGGGGGGGGGGGGGGGGGGCTGCGTGTGCACCCGTGCATCCATTTGGGCTCCATTTGTACAAGTCTTCAGAGCAGAGATAACACCCGAGTAATTTACTGTATGAGACACATCTCGTATCAGTCGGGTGGAAACCTTGTATGTCCAAAACTGTTACCTTTCAAGATTCAAGTGAAAAAAAACAACAGCCAAAGAAGCAGATCTACAAGATCAAAACGTGACGCTTTCACAGAGCGCTTTGAGCTTGCAGATCTGCTACGTTTCTATGACTGCTGTAGAGCAGGGGTTTACAACTGGTGGTCCGTGGACCACTGGTGGTCCGTGGACCACTGGTGGTCCGTGGAGGTATTGCATGTGGTCCCTGAAAAAAAAATCTTTCCACTCACTAGTTGAGAAACCGTGAAGTGAATGACCTGGTGACGTATGTATGATGTCCGTCCATGTAGTCGTTTTACTGATGACAAGTTGGAGGTCAAGAAAATCAACAGAAAAGGGGAGTTAAGGTCCCAGCACAACGGACGCGTTTTTGGATTTTTAGCTGCGTTTTTTCCGACGGTTTTCCAAAAAAACACCTTTAGAATCTCAAGAGGGGGAAGTTCACCTTATTGTCTGGTTGAGTCATTATTATTAGGAAATAATTAGTATAGTCAATGGTTGAGAAACAGTGGGATGTGTACACATGGGACACAGTTCCATGTTCCATAGTTACAAAAGCACTAATGTTAGTGCATGACCCCACCCAACACAACAGTGGTCCCCAGGTTGATTCTAAGTCAGGGCGGTGGTCCCCAGGTTGATTCTAAGTCAGGGCGGTGGTCCCCAGGTTGATTCTAAGTCAGGGCGGTGGTCCCCAGGTTGATTCTAAGTCAGGGCGGTGGTCCCCAGGTTGATTCTAAGTCAGGGTGGTGGTCCCCAGGTTGATTCTAAGTCAGGGCGGTGGTCCCCAGGTTGATTATAAGTCAGGGTGGTGGTCCCCAGGTTGATTCTAAGTCAGGGTGGTGGTCCCCAGGTTGATTCTAAGTCAGGGTGGCGGTCCCCAGGTTGATTCTAAGTCAGGGTGGTGGTCCCCAGGTTGATTCTAAGTCAGGGTGGTGGTCCCCAGGTTGATTCTAAGTCAGGGCGGTGGTCCCCAGGTTGATTCTAAGTCAGGGCGGTGGTCCCCAGGTTGATTCTAAGTCAGGGTGGTGGTCACCAGGTTGATTCTAAGTCAGGGTGGTGGTCCCCAGGTTGATTCTAAGTCAGGGCGGTGGTCCCTAGGTTGATTAAAGTCAGGGTGGTGGTCCCCAGGTTGATTATAAGTCAGGGTGGTGGTCCCCAGGTTGATTCTAAGTCAGGGTGGCGGTCCCCAGGTTGATTCTAAGTCAGGGTGGTGGTCCCCAGGTTGATTCTAAGTCAGGGTGGTGGTCCCCAGGTTGATTCTAAGTCAGGGTGGTGGTCCCCAGGTTGATTCTAAGTCAGGGTGGCGGTCCCCAGGTTGATTCTAAGTCAGGGTGGTGGTCCCCAGGTTGATTCTAAGTCAGGGTGGTGGTCCCCAGGTTGATTCTAAGTCAGGGTGGTGGTCCCCAGGTTGATTCTAAGTCAGGGTGGCGGTCCCCAGGTTGATTCTAAGTCAGGGTGGCGGTCCCCAGGTTGATTCTAAGTCAGGGTGGCGGTCCCCAGGTTGATTCTAAGTCAAGGTGGTGGTCCCCAGGTTGATTCTAAGTCAGGGTGGTGGTCCCCAGGTTGATTCTAAGTCAGGGTGTTGGTCCCCAGGTTGATTCTAAGTCAGGGTGGTGGTCCCCAGGTTGGTTCTATAAGTCAGGGTGGTGGTCCCCATGTTGATTCTAAGTCAGGGTGGCGGTCCCCAGGTTGATTCTAAGTCAGGGCGGTGGTCCCCAGGTTGATTCTAAGTCAGGGTGGTGGTCCCCAGGTTGATTCTAAGTCAGGGCGGTGGTCCCCAGGTTGATTCTAAGTCAGGGTGGTGGTCCCCAGGTTGATTCTAAGTCAGGGTGGTGGTCCCCAGGTTGATTCTAAGTCAGGGTGGTGGTCCCCAGGTTGATTCTAAGTCAGGGTGGTGGTCCCCAGGTTGATTCTAAGTCAGGGCGGTGGTCCCCAGGTTGATTCTAAGTCAGGGCGGTGGTCCCCAGGTTGATTCTAAGTCAGGGCGGTGGTCCCCAGGTTGATTCTAAGTCAGGGTGGTGGTCCCCAGGTTGATTCTAAGTCAGGGCGGTGGTCCCCAGGTTGATTCTAAGTCAGGGCGGTGGTCCCCAGGTTGATTCTAAGTCAGGGTGGTGGTCCCCAGGTTGATTCTAAGTCAGGGTGGTGGTCCCCAGGTTGATTCTAAGTCAGGGTGGTGGTCCCCAGGTTGATTCTAAGTCAGGGTGGTGGTCCCCAGGTTGATTCTAAGTCAGGGTGGTGGTCCCCAGGTTGATTCTAAGGGCCGATTCATACTCCTATTTTACCGCTGTTTCGGCGCTGTAGTGCCGAAATGATTTCGGCTCGTCAGAAATTTTCAGTAGCACCGAAGAGCCGACTTTAGGACGGTACCCGCCCCCCCCGAACCTCAAATGACGTCACATTGTAGGCTCTACAGCGCCGAACCGACTTTTATTCGGCTCTAAAATAGGAGTATGAATCGCGCCTAAGTCAGGGTGGTGGTCCCCAGGTTGATTCTAAGTCAGGGTGGTGGTCCCCAGGTTGATTCTAAGTCAGGGTGGTGGTCCCCAGGTTGATTCTAAGTCAGGGTGGTGGTCCGTCGTTCACAGTTGAAACCCCCTGGTGTATAGTGATCAAGTAGGACGCTAAATTTACGAGAATGACCACAAAAAGTTGAAACATGGAGATGAGAGGTTTCTGCCTGACAATATATGCGACGATATGATGAAAAGCGACGGAGGGAGAGAGAGCGATCGACACTGAGAGAAGGTGAGAGAGGGTTAAGAAGAGCGGAGGGGGGGAGAGAGAGCGAGAGAGAGAGAGAGAGAGAGAGAGAGAGAGAGAGAGGGACAGAAGGGGTGGAGCGTGTGTACCCGTGCGTCCAAGCGTATGCGTGCCGCCTGTCACCGCTCACAGCGGTTCTAGTACTTCATATTCACGTCTTCTCTCTCTCTCTCTCTGCGTGTCTCTCTATCTGCGTGTCTCTCTCCCTCCCTCTCTCTCTCGCCCGCCGCGTCTGCCTCACCTGTTCATTTGTCGGCTCTTGACAGATCTCATTATTGCCTTGGCACTAGCTCAGCATGTCCTGCCAAACCCAAGACACCCAAATGGAATCTGAGAGAGAGAGAGAGAGAGAGAGAGAGAGAGAGAGAGAGAGAGAGCGAGAGAGAGCGAGAGAGAGGGAGCAAGCCGGAGATTGTAAATGAAGAGAGGGAGGGGGGACCTGGGGGACGGGGCACGGAAAGAGAGAGAGCGAGAGACAGACAGAGAGAGAGAGAGAGAGAGAGAGAGAGAGAGAGAGAGAGAGAGAGAGAGAGAGAGAGAGAGAGAGAGAGAGAGAGAGATGAAAGAAAAGGAAGAAAAGGAAGGCGGAGGAGAGGAGGTTGGGGAGGGGTAGGGGGGGTATTGTGCAGCATAATTAAAAGTGCTCGACTCCTCCTGGCAGAATGACAATGAAGCGACACAGAAACAACAGAGGAGGAGGAGGTATTAACACGGGCGCGTCTACCTCTCTCTACCTCTCTCTCCCTACCTCTCTCTACCTCTCTCTCCCTCTACCTCTCTCTACGCGTAGAAACAATCCTGCCGACTACGCCACGACACGTTGTCTACAAGCAAAAGGTTGACAGGCAGCCCCCCCCCCCACCCCCCCCATCTGTTTTATGAGCTGATTTTACACTCTCGTGCAAATTAACTTGAATCAACAACAACGCCTCTTTGTTTTATTCACAACATGCCTTGTTTGTTTTGTTGTCGGTTACACAAGTGTATAACACGTGGCGTGGTGCGTGCTACAGTATAGCTAGACAGCCAATTATTAAGAATCCAAGCTGCTTTCGTGTGGGCATAATTAGACCTTCGCTAAGCCCCACCCACTCCACACTGCGATGGCAAGCGGTCCTTCTCACCCATTGAGATGCATGTTAAATGGGATTTCTCCATATATGTATATAAAATCGATAATTTCAGTAGCAAGAGCTTCAAAATGTCTAGGTGTAGGGTAGGTAGAGGGTAGGTATACAAAAAACATGCAGTAATCCTGGTCTCTAAACTGCCTCCCCCTGGTCAGCCGGGGCGGGGCGCCTGATGGAACTGAAGGAACTGGTCGGAATAACGTGTTCTTTCCACACGCTAAGTCCGGCCGGGGAAACTCTCCCTGTCAGGTGAAAAGAAGCAGCTTGGACTCCTCATGCATAGATGGAAGCATGAGGTCAGTCCGCTGCCCCCCCAGGTTGGCAGAGGAAGTGTAGCGCCCAGGATTACATTGGATAATAATTGACACTGGGT
The DNA here is from genome assembly GCF_951216825.1 of Electrona antarctica. Taxonomy (NCBI): domain Eukaryota; kingdom Metazoa; phylum Chordata; class Actinopteri; order Myctophiformes; family Myctophidae; genus Electrona; species Electrona antarctica. Next base: position 203,780 of record NW_027637738.1, read on the forward strand.
GACAAAATGGGTTGCAAAATCGTGGGATAAAAATTATATAAAAAAACAAGGCCTGCAGTAGGCTATGCACTGGACAAATTATTTAAATTAACTAGAAATACGAGGAAATGTTAGAGAAACAGTATCCAACTCAATAAACTTTAACCGACCTGCATCTGACAGGAGTTTTCATGTAATAAATGGTGCATTTATATAGCGCCTTTATCCAAGGCGCTTTACATAGATTGTGCATTACATTCACCCATTCACACACACATTCATACACCGATTGCGGCGGAAGCCATGCAAGGTACCAACCAGCACATCGGGAGCAATTTGGGGTTCTTGCTCAAGGACACTTCGACATGTAGACAGGAGGAGCCGGGATTCGAACCGCCGACCCATGGATCATTGGACGACCTGCTCTACCTCCTGAGCCACGGTAAGACTCCGGTGATTACCATCACCTGGGTGGGTCAGTCGTTTAACTTCCCCCGACGTTAAGCTGTGTATGTGTTCTACAACACAACCATGCAAAATAACACTGACAGCTATGAGGTGATGGAAGCTTGTCTTCCTTAGCAACGGTTGCTAAACCATCTGGATTGGCATTGGACAATCGCTTCTGGGGTTGGGTTTAGCAAAGGGCTAATTGTGCATAATTTCACCATACATGCTTAATCACGTGAAGTTGACATTGACCACCTTGCCACACACACACACACACACACACACACACACACACACACACACAGACACAGACACAGACACAGACACAGACACACACACACACACAGACAGTAACAAAACATCACATTTCTGTTTAGCTGCAGAGAGCGGGTCCCTGTAACGGTTTAAATTGGGATAGACGATTTTCAACTGAATTTGCTGCATGTGAACCTGAAGCTATCAGCATGGTGACCGCTCAACTGGAAAAGGTGCTTCTCAGGAGTGTTGGGGGGGGGGGGGTCTATGGGGTAGATTACACCATGAATATACTGTGTCCACTTAGTAACATCTTGCAGGAATGTCTATACAGCAACGTATGTGGTTCTCCAACTTTTTCACGCCAAGGACCCCCAAAATGTGTTGTGCCAGGGACCAGGGACCCCCTCACCCCATACAAGATATGCATGTGTCGATAACACAGAGGAGGCGAGTGGGTTGGTATGTCTTTGTTTGTGCAGGGAGGGCTGTAAAGATTGCACGCACGCACGCACGCACACACACACGCACACGATTTCCACCCGACAGGGACAACAACATGCTGGAAGGAAGCCACCACAGAAAACAGGAAATAATAATAATAATATAGTAGCTTGAATGTGTAATAGCCTTTCATGAACCCAAGGACGCTTTACATCCAAAACAACGAGCAACCAATGTCACTACAAAGTAAAAACACAAGAGACACCTGACCCTAACCTTAACCTTTCCACCCTGACCCTGACCTCTACTCTGACCTTAACCTCTGACCTTGAGGAGCAGTGAAGACGGACCCCCGTCTTTCCAGGATGAGTCTCTGGTTGTTCATTGAGTTCACGTATTGATTATTGACTGTGTTTTACAGCCTGTGACATGCTGCTGCTGCTTGTCTCCTGGGACATTAACCATCCCTGTTGTCTTGTGTGTGTGTGTGTGTGTGTGTGCGTGCGTGCGTGCGTGCGTGCGTGCGTGCGTGCGTGCGTGCGTGCGTGCGTGCGTGCGTGCGTGCGTGCGTGCGTGCGTGCGTGCGTGCGTGCGTGCGTGCGTGCGTGCGTGCGTGCGTGCGTGCGTGCGTGCGTGCGTGACAGGGGTCATCAGTGTTTGTCAGTCCAAAGGACCCCTCAGCTAGCCTGGTTAATAAACCAGACCGAATCAGCCGTTGGCAAAAAAAAGTTGCCTACCAGCGGATTACGGTCTGGCGAGGCTCAGTAGCACGCCTCTTTCCTACAGCAGAGAACAGGTCGGACCAATCGGGACACGGTATGCAATATAGGCGGGCTTTGGTACAGTGACGTTCAATGCTTGAGACTTTTGACTGACAGTAGCTCTGACCAATTGCGTCAAAGAGAAAATGTTCCCCGGGAAATGAAATCCAAGTGGAGCCAGCCCAGACTGATATACCGCGACAGTGTTGTGTGATATTAGTCTGGCTTATTAGCCAGGCTACCCCTCAGCTGCAGGGTTCATTTCGTTGACTAAAACTATGACACAAAATGTTCGTCGACTACCGTTTTTTCACTGGCAAAAACGAAATAAACGTAGCTATGATTAAGACTTTATGCAGTACTGTATATTGACAATTTCGTCAAAAATGTTAAACTATAGGCTAAAATGTTAGGGCAGGATTAGTGGAAAAGAGATCCAGTAGAACTAAAAAGTTATTTTATGCTTGGTTGCAATTGGGTGTTGCGCTCTGAAAATAGCAGACTGGATATTGTCTGTGATTTTCTAAATTGTACTATTGTAATATGGCATGTTCTATGAAAACATAAATATCAGATCGGGAAAAATCGGTATCGGCAGAAACAGATCCGAATTGGATCGGGAGCACACGGAAACCAAACGTGATCGGAGAGAGTTACACCAACCCAGAACTCAGAACTTAATACATTCAAAATGTTTTCTAAAGTAGCAGAAAAACAAGCAAACAAGCTGTCAGTGGCGTGCACAGATAGACACTAGGGGGTGCTAGAGCACCCCCTGCCCTTTTGGCAATGTGCCCTTTTAAAAAAAAAAAAAAAAAAAAAAAAAAATCTTTCTTTTTTTTGATTTTTCAAAAATAGCAGACCTACAAGCTCATAGCGCGCCACTCGGTGGCGCGCTATGAGCTTGTAGATCTGCTATTTTTCAATAGCTAAAGCATAACATAATGCTAACACCAAAAGGGGTTCCCGCCCAAAATAGATTAAGGCAACCGGCCGGTTCCACGCGCTGCACAAGGTGCCCTTTTTTAACTTGAGCACCTGCCCCTCTAAATGTCTGTGCACGCCACTGCAAGCTGTGCATTGTATGGAGGGAACAATACATCAAGAGAACGTCTCCTGATAAAGAAACGGCATAATTTCCACTGCGACAGGGCAGTGGGATGGGATGGCAGTGCAACACGCTGCGTGTACTGTATGAATCAACCACATTATGCATGGCTTAAAACTCAGAGCCAAGACACATGCTTGTAATCGGCAACAATTAACCACCACTGGTTGGAACAATTTCCCAAATACTTTTACTTCTACTCCACTACATCTCAGATCTAAATATTGTGAACACTTTAGTTACTTTGTAGATTTTTGTATAATTATTACCAGTAAGAAGCCCTGAGGGCGAGAAGCGACCTAAGGGGCGTGGTCGCGTGCACGCATCCGTCTGGATATGGAATGAGTTCTGTACTGGCCATATATGGAGCGTGTCTTGAGTGTACAGGGTTTGATGAGGTCAGATCAACATATGGAATGAGTTCTGTACTGGCCATATATGGAGCGTGTCTTGAGTGTACAGGGTTTGATGAGGTCAGATCAACATATGGAATGAGTTCTGTACTGGCCATATATGGAGCGTGTCTTGAGTGTACAGGGTTTGATGAGGTCAGATCAATATATGGAATGAGTTCTGTACTGGCCATATATGGAGCGTGTCTTGAGTGTACAGGGTTTGATGAGGTCAGATCAACATATGGAATGAGTTCTGTACTGGCCATATATGGAGCGTGTCTTGAGTGTACAGGGTTTGATGAGGTCAGATCAACATATGGAATGAGTTCTGTACTGGCCATATATGGAGCATGTCTTGAGTGTACAGGGTTTGATGAGGTCAGATCAACATATGGAATGAGTTCTGTACTGGCCATATATGGAGCGTGTCTTGAGTGTACAGGGTTTGATGAGGTCAGATCAACATATGGAATGAGTTCTGTACTGGCCATATATGGAGCGTGTCTTGAGTGTACAGGGTTTGATGAGGTCAGATCAACATATGGAATGAGTTCTGTACTGGCCATATATGGAGCGTGTCTTGAGTGTACAGGGTTTGATGAGGTCAGATCAACATATGGAATGAGTTCTGTACTGGCCATATATGGAGCTCTACCGACCTGCTCTACCTCCTGAGCCACAGCCGCCCAAGTATGTCTATTGCGCAGTACTGATAAGTTAAGTAAAACATAAGTAAAACCTTTGACTACTTTCTTTTCCAACCTGCCCTCAGCGTGAGGACAAAACCGTCCGCCACCATTTCCCGGACGGTCGTCACGGAAACGCAGGTTTGTTTTCCCTGTGTTTACGCTATACGTCCGTGAGCCGAGCACATTTTGTGAGAACACAACTTTGTGTTTACGTTCTGTGAGACACTTATAATTTGCAGGCAAATCATACCAAACGCTGTAAACAATGACAACCCTGTATATACTAGACATCACATCAGTGATGATGATGATGTCCGTTCTCAAAGCACACTGGTCTGTTTGGAGTTCTGATTAATCCATTGAGACCTGGAACACATCCATGTCACGTTAGCGTTTAACCACATTAACCATTAACCCATTTTGGGCGGGAACCCCTTTTGGTGTTTTAAACATTATGTTATAATTTAGCTATTGAAAAATAGCAGATCTACAAGCTCATAGCGCGCCACCGAGTGGCGCGCTATGAACTTGTAGGTCTGCTATTTTTGAAAAATCGTTAAAATGTGCCTCAAATCTTTCCGAAAATTGTCATGATTTAGAAAACTTTTTTTTAAAATTTCGACGTCAGGCCTGAATGGGTTAAAGCCACTTCAATACGGTCTGAGATTCCATTTCAGTGACTTGAAACTTGGTTGAATTGTGGTTAATTTAATCAGTGGTTTTCAAACCCTTTTTCATACCAAGGTCCGTTGTTTATTCTGCATTTGAGCCACGGACCGCCATTTGATGAAATGTAGCCATTCCGGGTCAATTTGGTTTCATTGTATGCTCTCAACTCGAGTTAAATTATTGTTAAACAATTGCATTACTTAATTTAAAAGAAGTCTAAAAAATGTGAGAATCTAGAAGAATTTATATGTTGATCAACGTTCACCTGTTATCTCTCCTAATGGTAACAACATCAATACAGCATGGATAACAAAATCTTATCCAACGACAACAAAACTAAACTATTCTTTAGTTTTGGATCTGAGAGGAGCTAAATCTCATCAAGTGGTGGTCTGTCCGTGGCTCAAATGTTGTAATATAGGCCTTTAGGCTTTTTCACAGTTTAAAACCACTGGTGTTGTAGTCCTTTAGGCTTGTTCACAGTTTAAAACCACTGGCGTTGTAGTCCTTTAGGCTTGTTCACAGTTTAAAACCACTGGTGTTGTAGTCCTTTAGGCTTGTTCACAGTTTAAAACCACTGGTGTTGTAGTCCTTTAGGCTTGTTCACAGTTTAAAACCACTGGTGTTGTAGTCCTTTAGGCTTGTTCACAGTTTAACCACTGGCGTTGTAGTCCTTTAGGCTTGTTCACAGTTTAAAACCACTGGTGTTGTAGTCCTTTAGGCTTGTTCACAGTTTAACCACTGGTGTTTAGTCCTTTAGGCTTGTTCACAGTTTAAAACCACCATGGTGTTGTAGTCCTTTAGGCTTGTTCACAGTTTAAAACCACTGGCGTTGTAGTCCTTTAGGCTTGTTCAAAGTTTAAAACCACCATGGTGTTGTAGTCCTTTAGGCTTGTTCACAGTTTAAAACCACCATGGTGTTGTAGTCCTTTAGGCTTGTTCACAGTTTAAAACCACTGGTGTTGTAGTCCTTTATTTAGGCTTGTTCACAGTTTAAATCCACTGGTGTTGTATTCCTTTAGGCTTGTTCACAGTTTAAAACCACCATGGTGTTGTAGTCCTTTAGGCTTGTTCACAGTTTAAAACCACCATGGTGTTGTAGTCCTTTAAGCTTGTTCACAGTTTAAAACCACCATGGTGTTGTAGTCCTTTATTTAGGCTTGTTCACAGTTTAAAACCACTGGTGTTGTAGTCCTTTAGGCTTGTTCACAGTTTAAAACTACCATGGTGTTGTAGTCCTTTAGGCTTGTTCACAGTTTAAAACCACTGGTGTTGTAGTCCTTTAGGCTTGTTCAGTTTAAAACCACCATGGTGTTGTAGTCCTTTAGGCTTGTTCACAGTTTAAAACCACCATGGTGTTGTAGTCCTTTATGCTTGTTCACAGTTTAAAACCACCATGGTGTTGTAGTCCTTTATGCTTGTTCACAGTTTAAAACCACCATGGTGTTGTAGTCCTTTATGCTTGTTCACAGTTTAAAACCACCATGGTGTTGCAGTCCTTTAGGCTTGTTCACAGTTTAAAACCACCATGGTGTTGTAGTCCTTTATGCTTGTTCACAGTTTAAAACCACCATGGTGTTGTAGTCCTTTAGGCTTGTTCAGTTTAAAACCACCATGGTGTTGTAGTCCTTTATGCTTGTTCACAGTTTAAAACCACCATGGTGTTGTAGTCCTTTATGCTTGTTCACAGTTTAAAACCACCATGGTGTTGTAGTCCTTTATGCTTGTTCACAGTTTAAAACCACCATGGTGTTGTAGTCCTTTATGCTTGTTCACAGTTTAAAACCACCATGGTGTTGCATAGCCTTTGGGCTTTTTCAGTTTCCCGGCTATAATGACATGCCTAAAATAGGGACAGCATTCGGGTTAATGGAGTTAAGATTATGTCACTTAATCCGTCATGTTGGGAAGGAAGCTCTGCTATTTCTTCCACACATACGTACGTACAGTGCAGCACATGCTGTCCTCAACGCACACACACGCAAAACAACACATGCACTCACTGTCCTCAACAACTGCACTCACACACACAGTGAAAACAACTGGACCTGATGGATGAAAAAAAAAACACTTTGTCAGGCATCGCCTCTCTCTCTCTCTCTCTCCCGTCGAGACCACACACACACACACACACACACACCCCCCCCCACCGAGAAACGGGCCGAACAACGGGCACGGCATTCAAAGTGAAACCGCTGTTCGCTTGCTCGCTCCCTTCTCTTATCAGCGCGCAAACACATGAACGCAACGCACACGCACGCACACACACGCCCACGCAACACACACACACACACACACTCTACACGCGCCAACCCCTCATACACAATACCTGGCAGAGAGAATGGCGTGTATTGAACCGGAGGAACCAGATCCAACAATGAGAAACCTGGAACCATTTCCATGTTTTTTTTTCCCTCACACTCGTCAGAGCTGGAACAGCATGGTGGACTTCACGTCTGCCATAAGATTACAATACTGGTCACTGCATTTGGTTCCATGTGTTACACTCTCAGAGTTACAGACCCGTAAGGGTCCATTTGGTTCCATTTGTTACACTCTCAGAGTTACAGACCTGTAAGGGTTCATTTGGTTCCATGTGTACACTCTCAGAGTTACAGACCTGTAAGAGTCAATTTGGTTCCATTTGTTACACTCTGAGTTACAGACCTGTAAGGGTCCATTTGGTTCCATGTGTACACTCTCAGAGTTACAAACCCGTAAGGGTCCATTTGGTTCCATGTGTACACTCTCAGAGTTACAGACCTGTAAGGGTCCATTTGGTTCCATGTGTACACTCTCAGAGTTACAAACCTGTAAGGGTCCATTTGGTTCCATGTGTACACTCTCAGAGTTACAGACCTGTAAGGGTCCATTTGGTTCCATGTGTACACTCACAGAGTTACAGACCTGTAAGGGTCCATTTGGTTCCATGTGTACACTCTCAGAGTTACAGACCTGTAAGGGTCCATTTGGTTCCATGTGTACACTCTCAGAGTTACAGACATGTAAGGGTCCATTTGGTTCCATGTGTACACTCTCAGAGTTTTGATTGATTGAAGAATTTATTAACAGTTTGCAGAATTACAGTACATTTCAAGCACAAACTCAATACAAAGGCTGTTAACTGTGAGTGGACGACCCAATTAAGCATTACACTTGTTTCCAATAGGGTCCACCATGTTCAAATCATCAAAACAAAGTTACAGACCTGTAAGAGTCCATTTGGTTCCATGTGTACACTCTCAGAGTTACAGACCTGTAAGGGTCCATTTGGTTCCATGTGTACACTCTCAGAGTTACAGGCCTGTAAGGGTCCATTTGGTTCCATGTGTACACTCTCAGAGTTACAGACCTGTAAGGGTCCATTTGGTTCCATGTGTACACTCTCAGAGTTACAGACCTGTAAGGGTCCATTTGGTTCCATGTGTACACTCTCAGAGTTACAGACCTGTAAGGGTCCATTTGGTTCCATGTGTGCACTCTCAGAGTTACAGACCTGTAAGGGTCCATTTGGTTCCATGTGTACACTCTCAGAGTTACAGACCTGTAAGGGTCCATTTGGTTCCATGTGTACACTCTCAGAGTTACAGACCTGTAAGGGTCCATTTGGTTCCATGTGTACACTCTCAGAGTTACAGACCCGTAAGGGTCCATTTGGTTCCATTGGGTACACTCTCATGAGTTACAGACCCATAAGGGTCCATTTGGTTCCATGTGTACACTCTCAGAGTTACAGACCCATAAGGGTCCATTTGGTTCCATGTGTACACTCTCAGAGTTACAGACCTGTAAGGGTCCATTTGGTTCCATGTGTACACTCTCAGAGTTACAGACCTGTAAGGGTCCATTTGGTTCCATGTGTACACTCTCAGAGTTACAGACCCGTAAGGGTCCATTTGGTTCCATTGGGTACACTCTCATGAGTTACAGACCCATAAGGGTCCATTTGGTTCCATGTGTACACTCTCAGAGTTACAGACCCGTAAGGGTCCATTTGGTTCCATTGGGTACACTCTCATGAGTTACAGACCCGTAAGGGTCCATTTGGTTCCATTGGGTACACTCTCATGAGTTACAGACCCATAAGGGTCCATTTGGTTCCATGTGTACACTCTCATGAGTTACAGACCCGTAAGGGTCCATTTGGTTCCATGTGTACACTCTCAGAGTTACAGACCTGTAAGGGTCCATAAGTAACCCAGAGGGTCCCGGACCTCACTTTGAGAACTACAAATATGGTATGCAATACGGTATGATTGAATTTGTGCTCAACAACATGTATACTATAAATGACTAGTCCATACGTTTGGGGATATGAGTATATATAAGTATGTGCAGAGTTACTCACTATACCTCTCTCTCTCCCCGAGTTTCTCCCCAACTCTCTCTCGCCCCACCCCTCTCTCTCTCTCTGTCTATCGGTCCTACACAAAGATTACATTACCAACAATGAAGCAATAGACAGTTAGAGCAAAATAAATACGTCATGATGTACGATGATAAGAGCTTCACACAGGTATGATTCTTTTCATTTACGTTTCCAGGCCGGGTAGGGCGTGTGCTAATTAGTGAGGCCAGCCCAGTATAGGGCCCAGTATAGGGCCCAGTAAGGGCCCAGTATAGGGCCCAGTATAGGGCCCAGTATAGTGCCCAGTATAGGGCCCAGTATAGGGCCCAGTATAGGGTTCAGTATAGGGCCCAGTATAGGGCCCAGTATAGGGTTCAGTATAGGGCCCAGTATAGGGTTCAGTATAGGGCCCAGTATAGGGCCCAGTATAGGGCCCAGTATAGGGTTCAGTATAGGGCCCAGTATAGGGCCCAGTATAGGGCCCAGTATAGGGCCCAGTATAGGGCTCAGTATAGGGCCCAGTATAGGGCTCAGTATAGGGCCCAGGGAGGGACGGGCCTTCATTTTCGGGCATTTTCAGCTTTTATTTTCGCCGGGCGCGGCTGCACTAATAACTTTGGGGCAGGCCCGTCTAGAGTTTGAATGGACAGGTAGGTATCAGTCAAAAGGGAGACATCGAAGAGGACGGACGGGTGGGGAAGGATCAACATATGGAATGTCAGAACAGGTCAGCTCCATATATGGAGATCTTAAGGGTTTGATGAGGTCAGATCAACGAGGTGTCCGTGGGGTCAGATGTATAGTTGCTGGCCGGCTCTATATATGCAGATCTATAGGTGATGATCCAGTCTTCTCCATGTATGGCTATCCAGGTTTTGATGAGGTCAGTGTCGTGATCTTCATATATGGAGATGGCCATATATGGAGCGTGTCATGAGGCGTGACTGACGGACGGACTGACATGAAGTGTGACGGACATGAAATGCGGGTTTTCATAGTAAACTGCGACCTGCAGTCGCAAAAAGCGCTAGAAACGAGTCAGACAACCCAGAGACTATACATTTCCGTCTAGGTCGGGGTGGTGGCTGGCTGCTCCTCGCACACAAAAGAGGCTTTTGCAGGGGAATTTACCACTGGCGATCAATGAATGTTTATCTTATTTGGCGTTGAGCTTGTAGATCGGCTAATGGGTGGGCGGCTCAGACAGGTCTAAGACGCTATACCTGGATCTGCTCCTGGGGAAGGCGAGCTGTCAGGGAGGAGGAAGAGGAGGAGGAGGAAGATGGGGAAGCAGATAATAACCCATTTAGGACTGAGGCCCATTCTAAAAAAAAAAAAAGTCTTCGAAATCCTGACAGTTTTCTGAAAAACCTATGTTTCTATGTCAGTGGTGCTCAACCTTTTTCATGTCAAGGACCCCCAGAATTATCTGTATTTGGCCGCCGACCCCCATCTGAAAATATGTTGTTCCAGCTCGTATGAGCTTGTAGATCTGCTATTTTTCACCAGCTAAAGTATAACGTAATGCTTAAAACACCAAAAGGGGTTCCCGTCCTGAACGGGCTAATAAAGGAGCAGACGGGATGAATGGAGAGGAGAGATTAGAGAGGTGGAGAGTAAATTGAAAGTATCGAGTGGATGAGAGAGAGGAGAGGACGGTGTGTGCGTGTGTGTGTGTGCGTGTGTCTGTGAGAGAGAGGAGAGGACGGTGTGTGCGTGTGTGTGTGTGCGTGTGTCTGTGAGAGAGAGGAGAGGACGGTGTGTGCGTGTGTGTGTGTCTGTGAGAGAGAGGAGAGGACGGTGTGTGCGTGTGTGTCTGTGTCTGTGAGAGAGAGGAGAGGACGGTGTGTGTGTGTGTGTGTGTGTGTGTGTGTGTGTGTCTGTGAGAGAGAGGAGAGGACGGTGTGTGTGTGTGTGTGTGTGTGTGTGTGTGTGTGTGTGTGTGTGTGTGTGTGTCTGTGAGAGAGAGGAGAGGACGGCGTGCGTGTGTGCGTGTGAGAGAGAGAGAGAGGGGGGGGGGGTGCACTGCCGTGTGACTCGTCTCCAAACGAGAACGAGAGAAGAGGAAAAACAGAGATGAAGAGAAAATAACAACACTGATGGCTGCCGGGGGGGAGGGGGGG
>NW_027637737.1:0-50000 GCF_951216825.1 Electrona antarctica
ACCGTGGACCCGGTGAGCACACGCACGCACACACACACACACACACACACCACGGTCATCATCTGGACCGTGGACCCGGTGAGCACACGCACGCACACACACACACGCACACACCACGGTCATCATCTGGACCGTGGACCCGGTGAACACACGCACGCACGCACACACACACACACACACCACAGTCTTCATCTGGACCGTGGACCCGGTGAGCACACACACGCACACACACGCGCGCACACACACACCACGGTCTTCATCTGGACCGTGGACCCGGTGAGCACACACACACACACACAATCTACAATTACCATTTAGGCATTTAGCAGACGCTTTTAATCCAGAGCGACTTACATTAAGCAAGAACAAAAAGCATGTCAATACATCACATATATAAAAAGTAGTTATCATGAAACATGCGTGAACTAAGAACAGTGGAACATCTATATAATGAAACTATACATATATACTTTAGAGTACTATGCCTACATAAATTGCTATTGTAGTGCTGTCTACATAAAATAGTCTGTAGTTCTGATTGCAACGGGAAGTGCATTCCATAGTTCTGGAGCCAGAAGGGAGCAGAGTTTCGGACGTGTGGAGCGTTGCCCCGGCGTTTTTAGTGAGGGTACTTCCAGCTTGCCTGCGTCGGCTGATCTGAGTGCGCGGGAGGGTTTGTAGGGTTCGATCATACTTGCAAGATATGGGGTTGTATTTGTATTCTGTGTGCGCACACACACACACACGCACATGCACACACCTAAAGTTTCAGCAAAGCTTGTGGCCTATTTCTAACCTTTTCAGAGACATATTTTAGCGTGCTGATGATGTTTAAAATGTAGTAATAATGTAGTAATACACTGTCTGGATGTCATCTTGCATGAGATTAACTCAATTCGCGCCAGCATTAATTAATCCCTCGCATTGCCAAGGTTTTATCGCGCCTAACACTTACTTTGAAGAGCCAAATATCCGTAACCGGATGTTACAATGACAAACTGCTGTGTGTGTTGACATGCCCACTAGACTGAAATATGATATAAAACACAATGCCATCGCTCCACCAGACTGAAATATGATATAAAACACAATGCCATCGCTCCACTAGACTGAAATATGATATAAAACACAATGCCATCGCTCCACCAGACTGAAATATGATACAAAACACAATGCCATCGCTCCACTAGACTGAAATATGATATAAAACACAATGCCATCGCTCCACTAGACTGAAATATGATACAAAACACAATGCCATCGCTCCACTGGACTGAAATATGATATAAAACACAATGCCATCGCTCCACCAGACTGAAATATGATATAAAACACAATGCCATCGCTCCACTAGACTGAAATATGATATAAAACACAATGCCATCGCTCCACTAGACTGAAATATGATATAAAACACAATGCCATCGCTCCACTGGACTGAAATATGATATAAAACACAATGCCATCGCTCCACTAGACTGAAATATGATATAAAACACAATGCCATCGCTCCACCAGACTGAAATATGATATAAAACACAATGCCATCGCTCCACCAGACTGAAATATGATACAAAACACAATGCCATCGGTCCACCAGACTGAAATATGATACAAAACACAATGCCATCGCTCCACTGGACTGAAATATGATATAAAACACAATGCCATCGCTCCACTGGACTGAAATATGATATAAAACACAATGCCATCGCTCCACCAGACTGAAATATGATATAAAACACAATGCCATCGCTCTACCAGACTGAAATATGATATAAAACACAATGCCATCGCTCCACTAGACTGAAATATGATATAAAACACAATGCCATCGCTCCACCAGACTGTAATATGATATAAAACACAATGCCATCGCTCCACTAGACTGAAATATGATATAAAACACAATGCCATCGCTCCACCAGACTGAAATATGATATAAAACACAATGCCATCGCTCCACTAGACTGAAATATGATATAAAACACAATGCCATCGCTCCACCAGACTGAAATATGATACAAAACACAATGCCATCGCTCCACCAGACTGAAATATGATATAAAACACAATGCCATCGCTCCACCAGACTGAAATATGATATAAAACACAATGCCATCGCTCCACCAGACTGAAATATGATATAAAACACAATGCCATCGCTCCACCAGACTGAAATATGATATAAAACACAATGCCATCGCTCCACCAGACTGAAATATGATATAAAACACAATGCCATCGCTCCACCAGACTGAAATATGATATAAAACACAATGCCATCGCTCCACCAGACTGAAATATGATATAAAACACAATGCCATCGCTCCACCAGACTGAAATATGATACAAAACACAATGCCATCGCTCCACCAGACTGAAATATGATATAAAACACAATGCCATCGCTCTACCAGACTGAAATATGATATAAAACACAATGCCATCGCTCCACTAGACTGAAATATGATATAAAACACAATGCCATCGCTCCACCAGACTGTAATATGATATAAAACACAATGCCATCGCTCCACTAGACTGAAATATGATATAAAACACAATGCCATCGCTCCACCAGACTGAAATATGATACAAAACACAATGCCATCGCTCCACCAGACTGAAATATGATACAAAACACAATGCCATCGCTCCACCAGACTGAAATATGATACAAAACACAATGCCATCGCTCCACCAGACTGAAATATGATATAAAACACAATGCCATCGCTCCACCAGACTGAAATATGATATAAAACACAATGCCATCGCTCCACTAGACTGTAATATGATATAAAACACAATGCCATCGCTCCACTAGACTGAAATATGATATAAAACACAATGCCATCGCTCCACCAGACTGAAATATGATACAAAACACAATGCCATCGCTCCACCAGACTGAAATATGATACAAAACACAATGCCATCGCTCCACCAGACTGAAATATGATACAAAACACAATGCCATCGCTCCACCAGACTGAAATATGATATAAAACACAATTCCATCGCTCCACTAGACTGAAATATGATATAAAACACAATGCCATCGCTCCACTAGACTGAAATATGATACAAAACACAATGCCATCGCTCCACTAGACTGAAATATGATACAAAACACAATGCCATCGCTCCACTAGACTGAAATATGATACAAAACACAATGCCATCGCTCCACCAGACTGAAATATGATATAAAACACAATGCCATCGCTCCACTAGACTGAAATATGATATAAAACACAATGCCATCGCTCCACTAGACTGAAATATGATACAAAACACAATGCCATCCGTCCACTAGACTGTAATATGATACAAAACACAATGCCATCGCTCCACTAGACTGAAATATGATATAAAACACAATGCCATCGCTCCACCAGACTGAAATATGATATAAAACACAATGCCATCGCTCCACTAGAGACTGAAATATGATATAAAACACAATGCCATCCGTCCACTAGACTGTAATATGATACAAAACACAATGCCATCGCTCCACTGGACTGAAATATGATATAAAACACAATGCCATCGCTCCACCAGACTGAAATATGATATAAAACACAATGCCATCGCTCCACCAGACTGAAATATGATATAAAACACAATGCCATCGCTCCACTAGACTGAAATATGATACAAAACACAATGCCATCGCTCCACTAGACTGAAATATGATATAAAACACAATGCCATCGCTCCACTAGACTGAAATATGATACAAAACACAATGCCATCGGTCCACCAGACTGAAATATGATACAAAACACAATGCCATCGCTCCACTGGACTGAAATATGATATAAAACACAATGCCATCGCTCCACTGGACTGAAATATGATATAAAACACAATGCCATCGCTCCACCAGACTGAAATATGATATAAAACACAATGCCATCGCTCTACCAGACTGAAATATGATATAAAACACAATGCCATCGCTCCACTAGACTGAAATATGATATAAAACACAATGCCATCGCTCCACCAGACTGTAATATGATATAAAACACAATGCCATCGCTCCACTAGACTGAAATATGATATAAAACACAATGCCATCGCTCCACCAGACTGAAATATGATATAAAACACAATGCCATCGCTCCACTAGACTGAAATATGATATAAAACACAATGCCATCGCTCCACCAGACTGAAATATGATACAAAACACAATGCCATCGCTCCACCAGACTGAAATATGATATAAAACACAATGCCATCGCTCCACCAGACTGAAATATGATATAAAACACAATGCCATCGCTCCACCAGACTGAAATATGATATAAAACACAATGCCATCGCTCCACCAGACTGAAATATGATATAAAACACAATGCCATCGCTCCACCAGACTGAAATATGATACAAAACACAATGCCATCGCTCCACCAGACTGAAATATGATATAAAACACAATGCCATCGCTCTACCAGACTGAAATATGATATAAAACACAATGCCATCGCTCCACTAGACTGAAATATGATATAAAACACAATGCCATCGCTCCACCAGACTGTAATATGATATAAAACACAATGCCATCGCTCCACTAGACTGAAATATGATATAAAACACAATGCCATCGCTCCACCAGACTGAAATATGATACAAAACACAATGCCATCGCTCCACCAGACTGAAATATGATACAAAACACAATGCCATCGCTCCACCAGACTGAAATATGATACAAAACACAATGCCATCGCTCCACCAGACTGAAATATGATATAAAACACAATGCCATCGCTCCACCAGACTGAAATATGATATAAAACACAATGCCATCGCTCCACTAGACTGTAATATGATATAAAACACAATGCCATCGCTCCACTAGACTGAAATATGATATAAAACACAATGCCATCGCTCCACCAGACTGAAATATGATACAAAACACAATGCCATCGCTCCACCAGACTGAAATATGATACAAAACACAATGCCATCGCTCCACCAGACTGAAATATGATACAAAACACAATGCCATCGCTCCACCAGACTGAAATATGATATAAAACACAATGCCATCGCTCCACTAGACTGAAATATGATATAAAACACAATGCCATCGCTCCACTAGACTGAAATATGATACAAAACACAATGCCATCGCTCCACTAGACTGAAATATGATACAAAACACAATGCCATCGCTCCACTAGACTGAAATATGATACAAAACACAATGCCATCGCTCCACCAGACTGAAATATGATATAAAACACAATGCCATCGCTCCACTAGACTGAAATATGATATAAAACACAATGCCATCGCTCCACTAGACTGAAATATGATACAAAACACAATGCCATCCGTCCACTAGACTGTAATATGATACAAAACACAATGCCATCGCTCCACTAGACTGAAATATGATATAAAACACAATGCCATCGCTCCACCAGACTGAAATATGATATAAAACACAATGCCATCGCTCCACTAGAGACTGAAATATGATATAAAACACAATGCCATCCGTCCACTAGACTGTAATATGATACAAAACACAATGCCATCGCTCCACTGGACTGAAATATGATATAAAACACAATGCCATCGCTCCACCAGACTGAAATATGATATAAAACACAATGCCATCGCTCCACCAGACTGAAATATGATATAAAACACAATGCCATCGCTCCACTAGACTGAAATATGATACAAAACACAATGCCATCGCTCCACTAGACTGAAATATGATATAAAACACAATGCCATCGCTCCACTAGACTGAAATATGATATAAAACACAATGCCATCGCTCCACCAGACTGAAATATGATATAAAACACAATGCCATCGCTCCACTAGAGACTGAAATATGATACAAAACACAATGCCATCGCTCCACCAGACTGAAATATGATATAAAACACAATGCCATCGCTCCACTAGACTGAAATATGATATAAAACACAATGCCATCGCTCCACTAGACTGAAATATGATATAAAACACAATGCCATCGCTCCACTAGACTGAAATATGATACAAAACACAATGCCATCGCTCCACTAGACTGAAATATGATACAAAACACAATGCCATCGCTCCACTAGACTGAAATATGATACAAAACACAATGCCATCGCTCCACCAGACTGAAATATGATATAAAACACAATGCCATCGCTCCACTAGACTGAAATATGATATAAAACACAATGCCATCGCTCCACTAGACTGAAATATGATACAAAACACAATGCCATCCGTCCACTAGACTGTAATATGATACAAAACACAATGCCATCGCTCCACTAGACTGAAATATGATATAAAACACAATGCCATCGCTCCACCAGACTGAAATATGATATAAAACACAATGCCATCGCTCCACTAGACTGAAATATGATATAAAACACAATGCCATCGCTCCACCAGACTGAAATATGATATAAAACACAATGCCATCGCTCCACTAGACTGAAATATGATATAAAACACAATGCCATCGCTCCACCAGACTGAAATATGATATAAAACACAATGCCATCGCTCCACTAGACTGAAATATGATACAAAACACAATGCCATCGCTCCACTAGACTGAAATATGATATAAAACACAATGCCATCGCTCCACAAGACTGAAATATGATACAAAACACAATGCCATCGCTCCACTAGACTGAAATATGATATAAAACACAATGCCATCGCTCCACCAGACTGAAATACGATACAAAACACAATGCCATCGCTCCACTAGACTGAAATATGATATAAAACACAATGCCATCGCTCCACCAGACTGAAATATGATATAAAACACAATGCCATCGCTCCACTAGACTGAAATATGATATAAAACACAATGCCATCGCTCCACCAGACTGAAATATGATATAAAACACAATGCCATCGCTCCACTAGACTGAAATATGATATAAAACACAATGCCATCGCTCCACCAGACTGAAATATGATATAAAACACAATGCCATCGCTCCACTAGACTGAAATATGATATAAAACACAATGCCATCGCTCCACTAGACTGAAATATGATATAAAACACAATGCCATCGCTCCACTAGACTGAAATATGATATAAAACACAATGCCATCGCTCCACCAGACTGAAATATGATATAAAACACAATGCCATCGCTCCACTAGACTGAAATATGATATAAAACACAATGCCATCGCTCCACTAGACTGAAATATGATATAAAACACAATGCCATCGCTCCACTAGACTGAAATATGATATAAAACACAATGCCATCGCTCCACTAGACTGAAATATGATATAAAACACAATGCCATCGCTCCACTAGACTGAAATATGATATAAAACACAATGCCATCGCTCCACTAGACTGAAATATGATACAAAACACAATGCCATCCGTCCACTAGACTGTAATATGATACAAAACACAATGCCATCGCTCCACTAGACTGAAATATGATATAAAACACAATGCCATCGCTCCACCAGACTGAAATATGATATAAAACACAATGCCATCGCTCCACTAGACTGAAATATGATATAAAACACAATGCCATCGCTCCACCAGACTGAAATATGATATAAAACACAATGCCATCGCTCCACTAGACTGAAATATGATATAAAACACAATGCCATCGCTCCACCAGACTGAAATATGATATAAAACACAATGCCATCGCTCCACTAGACTGAAATATGATACAAAACACAATGCCATCGCTCCACTAGACTGAAATATGATATAAAACACAATGCCATCGCTCCACAAGACTGAAATATGATACAAAACACAATGCCATCGCTCCACTAGACTGAAATATGATATAAAACACAATGCCATCGCTCCACCAGACTGAAATACGATACAAAACACAATGCCATCGCTCCACTAGACTGAAATATGATATAAAACACAATGCCATCGCTCCACCAGACTGAAATATGATATAAAACACAATGCCATCGCTCCACTAGACTGAAATATGATATAAAACACAATGCCATCGCTCCACCAGACTGAAATATGATATAAAACACAATGCCATCGCTCCACTAGACTGAAATATGATATAAAACACAATGCCATCGCTCCACCAGACTGAAATATGATATAAAACACAATGCCATCGCTCCACTAGACTGAAATATGATATAAAACACAATGCCATCGCTCCACTAGACTGAAATATGATATAAAACACAATGCCATCGCTCCACTAGACTGACATATGATATAAAACACAATGCCATCGCTCCACCAGACTGAAATATGATATAAAACACAATGCCATCGCTCCACTAGACTGAAATATGATACAAAACACAATGCCATCGCTCCACTAGACTGAAATATGATATAAAACACAATGCCATCGCTCCACAAGACTGAAATATGATACAAAACACAATGCCATCGCTCCACTAGACTGAAATATGATACAAAACACAATGCCATCGCTCCACTAGACTGAAATATGATATAAAACACAATGCCATCGCTCCACTAGACTGAAATATGATATAAAACACAATGCCATCGCTCCACTAGACTGAAATATGATATAAAACACAATGCCATCGCTCCACCAGACTGAAATATGATATAAAACACAATGCCATCGCTCCACTAGACTGAAATATGATATAAAACACAATGCCATCGCTCCACTAGACTGAAATATGATATAAAACACAATGCCATCGCTCCACTAGACTGAAATATGATATAAAACACAATGCCATCGCTCCACCAGACTGAAATATGATATAAAACATAATGCCATCGCTCCACTAGACTGAAATATGATACAAAACACAATGCCATCGCTCCACTAGACTGAAATATGATATAAAACACAATGCCATCGCTCCACAAGACTGAAATATGATACAAAACACAATGCCATCGCTCCACTAGACTGAAATATGATATAAAACACAATGCCATCGCTCCACTAGACTGAAATATGATATAAAACACAATGCCATCGCTCCACTAGACTGAAATATGATATAAAACACAATGCCATCGCTCCACTAGACTGAAATATGATATAAAACACAATGCCATCGCTCCACTAGACTGAAATATGATATAAAACACAATGCCATCGCTCCACTAGACTGAAATATGATACAAAACACAATGCCATCCGTCCACTAGACTGTAATATGATACAAAACACAATGCCATCGCTCCACTAGACTGAAATATGATATAAAACACAATGCCATCGCTCCACCAGACTGAAATATGATATAAAACACAATGCCATCGCTCCACTAGACTGAAATATGATATAAAACACAATGCCATCGCTCCACCAGACTGAAATATGATATAAAACACAATGCCATCGCTCCACTAGACTGAAATATGATATAAAACACAATGCCATCGCTCCACCAGACTGAAATATGATATAAAACACAATGCCATCGCTCCACTAGACTGAAATATGATACAAAACACAATGCCATCGCTCCACTAGACTGAAATATGATATAAAACACAATGCCATCGCTCCACAAGACTGAAATATGATACAAAACACAATGCCATCGCTCCACTAGACTGAAATATGATATAAAACACAATGCCATCGCTCCACCAGACTGAAATACGATACAAAACACAATGCCATCGCTCCACTAGACTGAAATATGATATAAAACACAATGCCATCGCTCCACCAGACTGAAATATGATATAAAACACAATGCCATCGCTCCACTAGACTGAAATATGATATAAAACACAATGCCATCGCTCCACCAGACTGAAATATGATATAAAACACAATGCCATCGCTCCACTAGACTGAAATATGATATAAAACACAATGCCATCGCTCCACCAGACTGAAATATGATATAAAACACAATGCCATCGCTCCACTAGACTGAAATATGATATAAAACACAATGCCATCGCTCCACTAGACTGAAATATGATATAAAACACAATGCCATCGCTCCACTAGACTGAAATATGATATAAAACACAATGCCATCGCTCCACCAGACTGAAATATGATATAAAACACAATGCCATCGCTCCACTAGACTGAAATATGATACAAAACACAATGCCATCGCTCCACTAGACTGAAATATGATATAAAACACAATGCCATCGCTCCACAAGACTGAAATATGATACAAAACACAATGCCATCGCTCCACTAGACTGAAATATGATATAAAACACAATGCCATCGCTCCACTAGACTGAAATATGATATAAAACACAATGCCATCGCTCCACTAGACTGAAATATGATATAAAACACAATGCCATCGCTCCACCAGACTGAAATATGATATAAAACACAATGCCATCGCTCCACTAGACTGAAATATGATATAAAACACAATGCCATCGCTCCACTAGACTGAAATATGATATAAAACACAATGCCATCGCTCCACTAGACTGAAATATGATATAAAACACAATGCCATCGCTCCACCAGACTGAAATATGATATAAAACACAATGCCATCGCTCCACTAGACTGAAATATGATACAAAACACAATGCCATCGCTCCACTAGACTGAAATATGATATAAAACACAATGCCATCGCTCCACAAGACTGAAATATGATACAAAACACAATGCCATCGCTCCACTAGACTGAAATATGATATAAAACACAATGCCATCGCTCCACTAGACTGAAATATGATATAAAACACAATGCCATCGCTCCACTAGACTGAAATATGATATAAAACACAATGCCATCGCTCCACTAGACTGAAATATGATATAAAACACAATGCCATCGCTCCACTAGACTGAAATATGATATAAAACACAATGCCATCGCTCTACCAGACTGAAATATGATGATATCAAAATGAGACTTAGGTTTTTAGAACTCTATAGTAGTGGATTTATAAAAACTAAGATACAGAGAAATAAAGACCTACAATGCCAACATGCTAATTGTATTTGTTTCTTTACGATTTCCTATTTATGTACTTTTACTGTACCTTTTTATTTTCTCTTGTGTTTTTTATCAGCTTGCAGAGCTGATCAATGATCGTCTAGTCACGTGGTCTAGTAGTAGATGTACTGTAGTTGGCGAGATTGTCATGATTGGCTGGGCTCTAAGCCAATGGGAGACTATAGCCCGATACAACCAATGAGACACTAAGCCCCACGGCCAATGGGACACTAAGCCCGCTCTCCTCTCCCCCACCGCACCATGACCAGAGTGTAGAGTAGGAGAGTAGCAGCGACACGCTTTGATCTCGCTGCAAAGCAGGGTGCCTATGGGCTATAGTTCCACACATTGGAACTATCCCATTGAGACAAAGCGGGTGCCTATGGGCTATAGTTCCACACATTGGAACTATCCCATTGAGACAAAGCGGGTGCCTATGGGCTATAGTTCCACACATTGGAACTATCCCATTGAGACAAAGCGGGTGCCTATGGGCTATAGTTCCAAACATTGGAACTATCCCATTGAGACAAAGCGGGGTGCCTATAGGCTATAGTTCCACACATTGGAACTATCCCATTGAGACAAAGCGGGGTGCTATGGGCTATAGTTCCACACATTGGAACTATCCCATTGAGACAAAGCGGGGTGCCTATGGGCTATAGTTCCACACATTGGAACTATCCCATTGAGACAAAGCGGGGTGCCTATGGGCTATAGTTCCAAACATTGGAACTATCCCATTGAGACAAAGCGGGTGCCTATGGGCTATAGTTCCAAACATTGGAACTATCCCATTGAGACAAAGTGGGGTGCTATGGGCTATAGTTCCACACATTGGAACTATCCCATTGAGACAAAGCGGGGTGCTATGGGCTATAGTTCCACACATTGGAACTATCCCATTGAGACAAAGCGGGGTGCTATGGGCTATAGTTCCACACATTGGAACTATCCCATTGAGACAAAGCGGGTGCCTGTGGGCTATAGTTCCACACATTGGAACTATCCCATTGAGACAAAGCGGGGTGCTATGGGCTATAGTTCCAAACATTGGAACTATCCCATTGAGACAAAGCGGGGTGCTATGGGCTATAGTTCCAAACATTGGAACTATCCCATTGAGACAAAGTGGGTGCCTATGGGCTATAGTTCCAAACATTGGAACTATCCCATTGAGACAAAGCGGGTGCCTATGGGCTATAGTTCCAAACATTGGAACTATCCCATTGAGACAAAGCGGGTGCCTAATGGGCTATAAGACAAAGCGGGGTGCCTATGGGCTATAGTTCCACAAATTGGTACTATCCCATTGAGACAAAGCGGGTGCCTATGGGCTATAGTTCCACACATTGGAACTATCCCATTGAGACAAAGTGGGTGCATATGGGCTATAGTTCCAAACATTGGAACTATCCCATTGAGACAAAGCGGGGTGCCTATGGGCTATATTTCCAAACATTGGAACTATCCCATTGAGACAAAGCGGGTGCCTAATGGGCTATAGTTCCAAACATTGGAACTATCCCATTGAGACAAAGTGGGTGCATATGGGCTATAGTTCCAAACATTGGAACTATCCCATTGAGACAAAGCGGGGTGCCTATGGGCTGTATTTCCAAACATTGGAACTATCCCATTGAGACAAAGCGGGTGCCTAATGGGCTATAGTTCCAAACATTGGAACTATCCCATTGAGACAAAGCGGGGTGCCTATGGGCTATAGTTCCAAACATTGGAACTATCCCATTGAGACAAAGCGGGGTGCCTATGGGCTATAGTTCCACACATTGGAACTATCCCATTGAGACAAAGCGGGTGCCTATGGGCTATAGTTCCACACATTGGAACTATCCCATTGAGACAAAGCGGGTGCCTATGGGCTATAGTTCCACACATTGGAACTATCCCATTGAGACAAAGTGGGTGCCTATGGGCTATAGTTCCACACATTGGAACTATCCCATTGAGACAAAGCGGGGTGCCTATGGGCTATATTTCCAAATATTGGAACTATCCCATTGAGACAAAGCGGGGTGCCTATTTGGCTATAGTTCCAAACATTGCTCCTATGGCTGGAACTATCCCATTGAGATAGAATGAGCACTTCCGCATTCCGTTGTTACAATGGGAGTCAACGCTAGTGTCGCCACTCTCTTACTATATTACTCTGACCATGACTACATGCAGACTGTAAACATGACAACAGAAAGACCCACTAAGATACAATATGCTTTATTCTATAAGACCCACTAAGATACAATATGCTTTATTCTGTAGAAAGACCCACTAAGGGTTTTTTGGCTGGGGACCCCCGGAAATGCTTTGCCCATGTCTCGTGACCCCCCGCCCCCAATACAAATTTACCGCTACAATAACCTTAATAATAGAGAAAATATATCATAAATAAATACTGAAACCAGCCATTCAGTTGCATAAAAAAAAGTTTATTTTTATTTTTTTATAATTTGGGGACCCCATAAAATAATTTCGGGACCCCCTCCCCGAGGGGTCGCGACCCCCAGGTTGAGAACCCCATGCACTAAGGTATGCAAGTGAAATGCAAGATGATATATAATGACTTGAGTCATTTCTCATTCAATGATCTTGCTTCTTGCTGTTGTGTAAAGCACTTTGAGTTGAATTCTATGTATTAAAAGGTGCTATAGAGGTGCTATAAATAAATAACAAGGACGGATAACAAGTGAAAAAGGGCCCTGTGCACAAATCGCAAAGATGTTCGGCACAGGTTTCTAACTGTCCCTATAGGAGCCTAACGGTAAGGTTTTTAACTGTCCCTATAGGAGCCTAACGGTAAGGTTTTTAACTGTCCCTATAGGAGCCTAACGGTAAGGTTTTTAACTGTCCCTATAGGAGCCTAACGGTAAGGTTTTTAACTGTCCCTATAGGAGCCTAACGGTAAGGTTTTTAACTGTCCCTAACCTAACGGTAAGGTTTTTAACTGTCCCTAACCTAACGGTAAGGTTTTTAACTGTCCCTATAGCAGCCTAACGGTAAGGTTTTTAACTGTCCCTATAGGAGCCTAACGGGGAGGTTTTTAACTGTCCCTATAGGAGCCTAACGGGGAGGTTTTGAACTGTCCCTATAGGAGCCTAGCGGTAAGGTTTTTAACTGTCCCTATAGGAGCCTAACGGTAAGGTTTTTAACTGTCCCTATAGCAGCCTAACGGTAAGGTTTTTAACTGTCCCTATAGGAGCCTAACGGTAAGGTTTTTAACTGTCCCTAACCTAACGGTAAGGTTTTTAACTGTCCCTATAGGAGCCTAACGGTAAGGTTTTTAACTGTCCCTATAGGAGCCTAACGGTAAGGTTTTTAACTGTCCCTATAGCAGCCTAACGGTAAGGTTTTTAACTGTCCCTATTGCAGCCTAACGGTAAGGTTTTTAACTGTCCCTATAGCAGCCTAACGGTAAGGTTTTTAACTGTCCCTATAGCAGCCTAACGGTAAGGTTTTTAACTGTCCCTAACCTAACGGTAAGGTTTTTAACTGTCCCTATAGGAGCCGAACGGTAAGGTTTTTAACTGTCCCTATAGCAGCCTAACGGTAAGGTTTTTAACTCTCCCTATAGCAGCCTAACGGTAAGGTTTTTAACTGTCCCTAACCTAACGGTAAGGTTTTTAACTGTCACTATAGGAGCCTAACGGTAAGGTTTTTAACTGTCCCTAACCTAACGGTAAGGTTTTTAACTGTCCCTATAGGAGCCTAACGGTAAGGTTTTGAACTGTCCCTAACCTAACGGTAAGGTTTTTAACTGTCCCTATAGGAGCCTAACGGTAAGGTTTTTAACTGTCCCTATAGCAGCATAACGGTAAGGTTTTTAACTGTCCCTAACCTAACGGTAAGGTTTTTAACTGTCCCTAGCAGCCTAACGGTAAGGTTTTTAACTGTCCCTAAAGGAGCCTAACGGTAAGGTTTTTAACTGTCCCTATAGCAGCCTAACGGTAAGGTTTTTAACTGTCCCTATAGCAGCCTAATGGTAAGGTTTTTAATTGTCCCTAACCTAACGGTAAGGTTTTGAACTGTCCCTATAGGAGCCTAACGGTAAGGTTTTAACTGTCCCTAACCTAACGGTAAGGTTTTTAACTGTCCCTAACCTAACGGTAAGGTTTTTAACTGTCCCTATAAGAGCCTGACGGTAAGGTTTTTAACTGTCCCTATAGGAGCCTAACGGTAAGGTTTTTAACTGTCCCTATAGGAGCCTAACGGTAAGCTTTTTAACTGTCCCTATAGCAGCCTAACGGTAAGGTTTTTAACTGTCCCTATAGCAGCCTAACGGTAAGGTTTTTAACTGTCCCTATAGCAGCCTAACGGTAAGGTTTGTAACTGTCCCTATAGGAGCCTAACGGTAAGGTTTTTAACTGTCCCTATAGGAGCCTAACGGTAAGGTTTTTAACTGTCCCTATAGCAGCCTAACGGTAAGGTTTTTAACTGTCCCTATAGGAGCCTAACGGTAAGGTTTTTAACTGTCCCTAACCTAACGGTAAGGTTTTTAACTGTCCCTATAGGAGCCTAACGGTAAGGTTTTTAACTGTCCCTATAGCAGCCTAACGGTAAGGTTTTTAACTGTCCCTAACCTAACGGTAAGGTTTTTAACTGTCCCTATAGGAGCCGAACGGTAAGGTTTTTAACTGTCCCTATAGCAGCCTAACGGTAAGGTTTTTAACTGTCCCTAACCTAACGGTAAGGTTTTTAACTGTCACTATAGGAGCCTAACGGTAAGGTTTTTAACTGTCCCTATAGGAGCCTAACGGTAAGGTTTTGAACTGTCCCTAACCTAACGGTAAGGTTTTTAACTGTCCCTATAGGAGCCTAACGGTAAGGTTTTTAACTGTCCCTATAGCAGCATAACGGTAAGGTTTTTAACTGTCCCTAACCTAACGGTAAGGTTTTTAACTGTCCCTAGCAGCCTAACGGTAAGGTTTTTAACTGTCCCTAAAGGAGCCTAACGGTAAGGTTTTTAACTGTCCCTATAGCAGCCTAACGGTAAGGTTTTTAACTGTCCCTATAGCAGCCTAATGGTAAGGTTTTTAATTGTCCCTAACCTAACGGTAAGGTTTTTAACTGTCCCTATAGGAGCCTAACGGTAAGGTTTTAACTGTCCCTAACCTAACGGTAAGGTTTTTAACTGTCCCTAACCTAACGGTAAGGTTTTTAACTGTCCCTATAAGAGCCTGACGGTAAGGTTTTAAACTGTCCCTATATGAGCCTAACGGTAAGGTTTTTAACTGTCCCTATATGAGCCTAACGGTAAGGTTTTTAACTGTCCCTATAGCAGCCTAACGGTAAGGTTTTTAACTGTCCCTATAGCAGCCTAACGGTAAGGTTTTTAACTGTCCCTATAGGAGCCTAACGGTAAGGTTTTTAACTGTCCCTATAGCAGCCTAACGGTAAGGTTTGTAACTGTCCCTATAGGAGCCTAACGGTAAGGTTTTTAACTGTCCCTAACCTAACGGTAAGGTTTTTAACTGTCCCTAGCAGCCTAACGGTAAGGTTTTTAACTGTCCCTATAGGAGCCTAACGGTAAGGTTTTTAACTGTCCCTATAGCAGCCTAACGGTAAGGTTTTTAACTGTCCCTATAGGAGCCTAACGGTAAGGTTTTTAACTGTCCCTATAGGATCCTAACGGTAAGGTTTTTAACTGTCCCTATAGGAGCCTAACGGTAAGGTTTTTAACTGTCCCTATAGCAGCCTAATGGTAAGGTTTTTAACTGTCCCTATAGGAGCCTAACGGTAAGGTTTTTAACTGTCCCTATAGGAGCCTAACGGTAAGGTTTTTAACTGTCCCTATAGGAGCCTAACGGTAAGGTTTTTAACTGTCCCTAACCTAACGGTAAGGTTTTTAACTGTCCCTATAGGAGCCTAACGGTAAGGTGTTTAACTGTCCCTATAGCAGCCTAACGGTAATGTTTTTAACTGTCCCTATAGGAGCCTAACGGTAAGGTTTTTAACTGTCCCTAACCTAACGGTAAGGTTTTTAACTGTCCCTATAGCAGCCTAACGGTAAGGTTTTTAACTGTCCCTATAGCAGCCTAACGGTAAGGTTTTTAACAGTCCCTAACCTAACGGTAAGGTTTTTAACTGTCCCTATAGCAGCCTAACGGTAAGGTTTTTAACTGTCCCTATAGGAGCCTAACGGTAAGGTTTTTAACTGTCCCTATAGCAGCCTAACGGTAAGGTTTTTAACTGTCCCTATAGGAGCCTAACGGTAAGGTTTTTAACTGTCCCTAACCTAACGGTAAGGTTTTTAACTGTCCCTATAGCAGCCTAACGGTAAGGTTTTTAACTGTCCCTATAGCAGCCTAACGGTAAGGTTTTTAACTGTCCCTAACCTAACGGTAAGGTTTTTAACTGTCCCTATAGCAGCCTAACGGTAAGGTTTTTAACTGTCCCTATAGCAGCCTAACGGTCAGGTTTTTAACTGTCCCTAACCTAACGGTAAGGTTTTTAACTGTCCCTATAGCAGCCTAACGGTAAGGTTTTTAACTGTCCCTATAGGAGCCTAACGGTAAGGTTTTTAACTGTCCCTATAGCAGCCTAACGGTAAGATTTTTAACTGTCCCTATAGGAGCCTAACGGTAAGGTTTTTAACTGTCCCTAACCTAACGGTAAGGTTTTTAACTGTCCCTATAGCAGCCTAACGGTAAGGTTTTTAACTGTCCCTATAGGAGCCTAACGGTAAGGTTTTTAACTGTCCCTATAGGAACCTAACGGTAAGGTTTTTAACTGTCCCTAACCTAACGGTAAGGTTTTTAACTGTCCCTAACCTAACGGTAAGGTTTTTAACTGTCCCTAACCTAATGGTAAGGTTCTTAACTGTCCCTAACCTAACGGTAAGGTTTTTAACTGTCCCTATAGCAGCCTAACGGTAAGGTTTTTAACTGTCCCTATAGCAGCCTAACGGTAAGGTTTTTAACTGTCCCTAACCTAACGGTAAGGTTTTTAACTGTCCCTATAGCAGCCTAACGGTAAGGTTTTTAACTGTCCCTAACCTAACGGTAAGGTTTGTAACTGTCCCTATAGGAGCCTAACGGTAAGGTTTTTAACTGTCCCTATAGCATTTTAACGGTAAGGTTTTTAACTGTCCCTATAGCAGCCTAACGGTAAGGTTTTTAACTGTCCCTATAGGAGCCTAACGGTAAGGTTTTTAACTGTCCCTATAGCAGCCTAACGGTAAGGTTTTTAACTGTCCCTATAGGAGCCTAACGGTAAGGTGTTTAACTGTCCCTATAGGAGCCTAACGGTAAGGTTTTTAACTGTCCCTATAGGAGCCTAACGGTAAGGTTTTTAACTGTCCCTAACCTAACGGTAAGGTTTTTAACTGTCCCTATAGCAGCCTAACGGTAAGGTGTTTAACTGTCCCTATAGGAGCCTAACGGTAAGGTGTTTAACTGTCCCTATAGCAGCCTAACGATAAGGTTTTTAACTGTCCCTATAGGAGCCTAACGGTAAGGTTTTTAACTGTCCCTATAGCAGCCTAACGGTAAGGTTTTGAACTGTCCCTATAGCAGCCTAACGGTAAGGTTTTTAACTGTCCCTATAGGATCCTAACGGTAAGGTTTT
Organism: Electrona antarctica; assembly: GCF_951216825.1. Classification (NCBI taxonomy): domain Eukaryota; kingdom Metazoa; phylum Chordata; class Actinopteri; order Myctophiformes; family Myctophidae; genus Electrona; species Electrona antarctica. The sequence goes on from NW_027637737.1 coordinate 18,566, forward strand.
TAACTGTCCCTATAGGAGCCTAACGGTAAGGTTTTTAACTGTCCCTATAGGAGCCTAACGGTAAGGTTTTGTAACTGTCCCTATAGGAGCGTAACGGTAAGGTTTTTAACTGTCCCTAACCTAACGGTAAGGTTTGTAACTGTCCCTAACCTAACGGTAAGGTTTTTAACTGTCCCTATAGCAGCCTAACGGTAAGGTTTTTAACTGTCCCTAACCTAACGGTAAGGTTTTTAACTGTCCCTAACCTAACGGTAAGGTTTTTAACTGTCCCTATAGGAGCCTAACGGTAAGGTTTTTAACTGTCCCTATAGCAGCCTAACGGTAAGGTTTTTAACTGTCCCTAACCTAACGGTAAGGTTTTTAACTGTCCCTATAGGAGCCTAACGGTAAGGTTTTTAACTGTCCCTATAGCATTCTAACGGTAAGGTTTTTAACTGTCCCTATAGCAGCCTAACGGTAAGGTTTTTAACTGTCCCTATAGGAGCCTAACGGTAAGGTTTTTAACTGTCCCTATAGCAGCCTAACGGTAAGGTTTTTAACTGTCCCTATAGGAGCCTAACGGTAAGGTGTTTAACTGTCCCTATAGGAGCCTAACGGTAAGGTGTTTAACTGTCCCTATAGCAGCCTAACGATAAGGTTTTTAACTGTCCCTATAGGAGCCTAACGGTAAGGTTTTTAACTGTCCCTATAGCAGCCTAACGGTAAGGTTTTGAACTGTCCCTATAGCAGCCTAACGGTAAGGTTTTTAACTGTCCCTATAGGATCCTAACGGTAAGGTTTTTAACTGTCCCTATAGGAGCCTAACGGTAAGGTTTTTAACTGTCCCTATAGGAGCCTAACGGTAAGGTTTTGTAACTGTCCCTATAGGAGCGTAACGGTAAGGTTTTTAACTGTCCCTAACCTAACGGTAAGGTTTGTAACTGTCCCTAACCTAACGGTAAGGTTTTTAACTGTCCCTATAGCAGCCTAACGGTAAGGTTTTTAACTGTCCCTAACCTAACGGTAAGGTTTTTAACTGTCCCTAACCTAACGGTAAGGTTTTTAACTGTCCCTATAGGAGCCTAACGGTAAGGTTTTTAACTGTCCCTATAGCAGCCTAACGGTAAGGTTTTTAACTGTCCCTAACCTAACGGTAAGGTTTTTAACTGTCCCTATAGGAGCCTAACGGTAAGGTTTTTAACTGTCCCTATAGCATTCTAACGGTAAGGTTTTTAACTGTCCCTATAGCAGCCTAACGGTAAGGTTTTTAACTGTCCCTATAGGAGCCTAACGGTAAGGTTTTTAACTGTCCCTATAGCAGCCTAACGGTAAGGTTTTTAACTGTCCCTATAGGAGCCTAACGGTAAGGTGTTTAACTGTCCCTATAGGAGCCTAACGGTAAGGTTTTTAACTGTCCCTATAGGAGCCTAACTGTAAGGTTTTTAACTGTCCCTAACCTAACGGTAAGGTTTTTAACTGTCCCTATAGCAGCCTAACGGTAAGGTGTTTAACTGTCCCTATAGGAGCCTAACGGTAACGTGTTTAACTGTCCCTATAGCAGCCTAACGATAAGGTTTTTAACTGTCCCTATAGGAGCCTAACGGTAAGGTTTTTAACTGTCCCCATAGCAGCCTAACGGTAAGGTTTTGAACTGTCCCTATAGGAGCCTAACGGTAAGGTTTTTAACTGTCCCTATAGGAGCCTAACGGTAAGGTTTTTAACTGTCCCTATAGGAGCCTAACGGTAAGGTTTTTAACTGTCCCTATAGGAGCCTAACGGTAAGGTTTTTAACTGTCCCTATAGGAGCCTAACGGTAAGGTTTTTAACTGTCCCTATAGCAGCCTAACGGTAAGGTTTTTAACTGTCCCTATAGCAGCCTAACGGTAAGGTTTTTAACTGTCCCTATAGGATCCTAACGGTAAGGTTTTTAACTGCCCCTATAGGAGCCTAACGGTAAGGTTTTTAACTGTCCCTATAGCAGCCTAACGGTAAGGTTTTTAACTGTCCCTAACCTAACGGTAAGGTTTTTAACTGTCCCTATAGGAGCCTAACGGTAAGGTTTTTAACTGTCCCTAACCTAACGGTAAGGTTTTTTAACTGTCCCTATAGGAGCCTAACGGTAAGGTTTTTAACTGTCCCTATAGCATTCTAACGGTAAGGTTTTTAACTGTCCCTATAGCAGCCTAACGGTAAGGTTTTTAACTGTCCCTATAGCAGCCTAACGATAAGGTTTTTAACTGTCCCTATAGGAGCCTAACGGTAAGGTTTTTAACTGTCCCCATAGCAGCCTAACGGTAAGGTTTTGAACTGTCCCTATAGGAGCCTAACGGTAAGGTTTTTAACTGTCCCTATAGGAGCCTAACGGTAAGGTTTTTAACTGTGCCTATAGGAGCCTAACGGTAAGGTTTTTAACTGTCCCTATAGCAGCCTAACGGTAAGGTTTTTAACTGTCCCTATAGGAGCCTAACGGTAAGGTTTTTAACTGTCCCCATAGCAGCCTAACGGTAAGGTTTTGAACTGTCCCTATAGGAGCCTAACGGTAAGGTTTTTAACTGTCCCTATAGGAGCCTAACGGTAAGGTTTTTAACTGTCCCTATAGGAGCCTAACGGTAAGGTTTTTAACTGTCCCTATAGGAGCCTAACGGTAAGGTTTTTAACTGTCCCTATAGGAGCCTAACGGTAAGGTTTTTAACTGTCCCTATAGCAGCCTAACGGTAAGGTTTTTAACTGTCCCTATAGCAGCCTAACGGTAAGGTTTTTAACTGTCCCTATAGGATCCTAACGGTAAGGTTTTTAACTGCCCCTATAGGAGCCTAACGGTAAGGTTTTTAACTGTCCCTATAGCAGCCTAACGGTAAGGTTTTTAACTGTCCCTAACCTAACGGTAAGGTTTTTAACTGTCCCTATAGGAGCCTAACGGTAAGGTTTTTAACTGTCCCTAACCTAACGGTAAGGTTTTTTAACTGTCCCTATAGGAGCCTAACGGTAAGGTTTTTAACTGTCCCTATAGCATTCTAACGGTAAGGTTTTTAACTGTCCCTATAGCAGCCTAACGGTAAGGTTTTTAACTGTCCCTATAGCAGCCTAACGATAAGGTTTTTAACTGTCCCTATAGGAGCCTAACGGTAAGGTTTTTAACTGTCCCCATAGCAGCCTAACGGTAAGGTTTTGAACTGTCCCTATAGGAGCCTAACGGTAAGGTTTTTAACTGTCCCTATAGGAGCCTAACGGTAAGGTTTTTAACTGTGCCTATAGGAGCCTAACGGTAAGGTTTTTAACTGTCCCTATAGCAGCCTAACGGTAAGGTTTTTAACTGTCCCTATAGGAGCCTAACGGTAAGGTTTTTAACTGTCCCTATAGGAGCCTAACGGTAAGGTTTTTAACTGTCCCTATAGGATCCTAACGGTAAGGTTTTTAACTGCCCCTATAGGAGCCTAACGGTAAGGTTTTTAACTGTCCCTATAGCAGCCTAACGGTAAGGTTTTTAACTGTCCCTAACCTAACGGTAAGGTTTTTAACTGTCCCTATAGGAGCCTAACGGTAAGGTTTTTAACTGTCCCTATAGCAGCCTAACGGTAAGGTTTTTAACTGTCCCTAACCTAACGGTAAGGTTTTTAACTGTCCCTATAGGAGCCTAACGGTAAGGTTTTTAACTGTCCCTATAGCATTCTAACGGTAAGGTTTTTAACTGTCCCTATAGCAGCCTAACGGTAAGGTTTTTAACTGTCCCTATAGCAGCCTAACGATAAGGTTTTTAACTGTCCCTATAGGAGCCTAACGGTAAGGTTTTTAACTGTCCCCATAGCAGCCTAACGGTAAGGTTTTGAACTGTCCCTATAGGAGCCTAACGGTAAGGTTTTTAACTGTCCCTATAGGAGCCTAACGGTAAGGTTTTTAACTGTCCCTATAGCAGCCTAACGGTAAGGTTTTTAACTGTCCCTATAGGAGCCTAACGGTAAGGTTTTTAACTGTCCCTATAGGAGCCTAACGGTAAGGTTTTTAACTGTCCCTATAGGAGCCTAACGGTAAGGTTTTTAACTGTCCCTATAGCAGCCTAACGGTAAGGTTTTTAACTGTCCCTATAGCAGCCTAACGGTAAGGTTTTTAACTGTCCCTATAGGATCCTAACGGTAAGGTTTTTAACTGCCCCTATAGGAGCCTAACGGTAAGGTTTTTAACTGTCCCTATAGCAGCCTAACGGTAAGGTTTTTTAACTGTCCCTAACCTAACGGTAAGGTTTTTAACTGTCCCTATAGGAGCCTAACGGTAAGGTTTTTAACTGTCCCTATAGCAGCCTAACGGTAAGGTTTTTAACTGTCCCTAACCTAACGGTAAGGTTTTTAACTGTCCCTATAGCAGCCTAACGGTAAGGTTTTTAACTGTCCCTATAGGAGCCTAACGGTAAGGTTTTTAACTGTCCCTATAGCAGCCTAACGGTAAGGTTTTTAACTGTCCCTATAGGAGCCTAACGGTACGGTTTTTAACTGTCCCTATAGGAGCCTAACGGTAAGGTGTTTAACTGTCCCTATAGCAGCCTAACGGTAAGGTTTTTAACTGTCCCTAACCTAACGGTAAGGTTTTTAACTCTCCCTATAGGAGCCTAATGGTAAGGTTTTTAACTGTCCCTAACCTAACGGTAAGGTTTTTAACTGTCCCTATAGCAGCCTAACGGTAAGGTTTTTAACTGTCCCTATAGCAGTCTAACGGTAAGGTGTTCAACTGTCCCTATAGCAGCCTAACGGTAAGGTTTTTAACTGTCCCTATAGCAGCCTAACGGTAAGGTTTTTAACTGTCCCTAACCTAACGGTAAGGTTTTTAACTGTCCCTATAGCAGCCTAACGGTAAGGTTTTTAACTGTCCCTAACCTAACGGTAAGGTTTTTAACTGTCCCTAACCTAACGGTAAGGTTTTTAACTGTCCCTATAGCAGCCTAACGGTAAGGTTTTTAACTGTCCCTATAGGAGCCTAACGGTAAGGTTTTTAACTGTCCCTATAGGAGCCTAACGGTAAGGTTTTTAACTGTCCCTATAGCAGCCTAACGGTAAGGTTTTGAACTGTCCCTATAGGAGCCTAACGGTAAGGTTTTTAACTGTCCCTATAGGAGCCTAACGGTAAGGTTTTTAACTGTCCCTATAGCAGCCTAACGGTAAGGTTTTTAACTGTCCCTATAGCAGCCTAACGGTAAGGTTTTTAACCGTCCCTATAGCAGCCTAACGGTAAGGTTTTTAACTGTCCCTAACCTAACGGTAAGGTTTTTAACTGTCCCTATAGCAGCCTAACGGTAAGGTTTTTAACTGTCCCTATAGGAGCCTAACGGTAAGGTTTTTAACTGTCCCTAACCTAACGGTAAGGTTTTTAACTGTCCCTATAGCAGCCTAACGGTAAGGTTTTTAACTGTCCCTAACCTAACGGTAAGGTTTTTAACTGTCCCTATAGGAGCCTAACGGTAAGGTTTTGAACTGTCCCTATAGGATCCTAACGGTAAGGTTTTTAACTGTCCCTATAGCAGCCTAACGGTAAGGTTTTTAACTGTCCCTATAGGAGCCTAACGGTAAGGTTTTTAACTGTCCCTATAGCAGCCTAACGGTAAGGTTTTTAACTGTCCCTATAGCAGCCTAACGGTAAGGTTTTTAACTGTCCCTATAGCAGCCTAACGGTAAGGTGTTTAACTGTCCCTATAGCAGCCTAACGGTAAGGTTTTTAACTGTCCCTAACCTAACGGTAAGGTTTTTAACTGTCCCTAACCTAACGGTAAGGTTTTTAACTGTCCCTATAGCAGCCTAACGGTAAGGTTTTTAACTGTCCCTATAGGAGCCTAACGGTAAGGTTTTTAACTTTCCCTATAGCAGCCTAACGGTAAGGTTTTTAACTGTCCCTATAGCAGCCTAACGGTAAGGTTTTTAACTGTCCCTAACCTAACGGTAAGGTTTTTAACTGTCCCTAACCTAACGGTAAGGTTTTTAACTGTCCCTAACCTAACGGTAAGGTTTTTAACTGTCCCTATAGCAGCCTAACGGTAAGGTTTTTAACTGTCCCTATAGCAGCCTAACGGTAAGGTTTTTAACTGTCCCTATAGGAGCCTAACGATAAGGTTTTTAACTGTCCCTAACCTAACGGTAAGGTTTTTAACTGTCCCTATAGCAGCCTAACGGTAAGGTTTTTAACTGTCCCTAACCTAACGGTAAGGTTTTTAACTGTCCCTAACCTAACGGTAAGGTTTTTAACTGTCCCTATAGCAGCCTAACGGTAAGGTTTTTAACTGTCCCTAACCTAACGGTAAGGTTTTTAACTGTCCCTATAGGAGCCTAACGATAAGGTTTTTAACTGTCCCTATAGGAGCCTAACGGTAAGGTTTTTAACTGTCCCTATAGGAGCCTAACGGTAAGGTTTTTAACTGTCCCTATAGGAGCCTAACGGTAAGGCTGACTGAATAGACGTGGATGTGTTGGACGAAGCTCAAATTGAACTTTACTCAGGTATCTAGTTAGTCACTGTCCGACCTTCCTAGTCTGTGTTATTAAAGAAAAACGGGCGATAATGGCTAAAACTCGAAAATCGTCCGTTTTCAAGATTGTTTTGGCCATTATTTCTGGAACGGAAAGTCCAATCTGTTCAGTTCAAAGCTTGTTGGAAGCGTGACTTTGAGGACATTCTGAATCCAAGGGCCCCCATTAGCTCAGGGCCCCTGTGCACGTGCACATTTGGCACAAGCCATAATTCATCCCTGAATAAATAACATAAATACAGATGGTTATGGTGACCTTGCTGTCAGAGAAGCCGTTGGTGTTGCTCTGCGGCGTGACTCCGGAGGCAGCCATGTAGGTGCTTCCTATGGTCTTGATCTTAGTGATGCTGCAGAACTGCTCTCTGTCCAACAGCTGCAGAACAAAGGGTTAATGTGACACGGTCATCAGAACTGCTGGAGAAGAAACAGTTAAAGAGATATTTCACTTTCAAGAAAACATTTGGTCATTTCATCGTCTACTCAACAGACAAAGTTAAGTTGCTTGATTCAGAATTTAATAATCCATCCATCCATCCATCTTCAACCGCTTATCCGTAGTCGGGTCGGGAGCTCCAGACTTCCCTCTCCAGAGCTACATTAGTGACTTCCTCCTGGGGGATCTCGAGACGTTCCAAGGCCAGTGAGTCGATGTGTTTCCTCCAACTGCGCCTTGTGGGATGTGATCCTTGGTCTGCCCCGGGGGTCTCCTCCCAGTGGGACGTGATCCTTGGTCTGCCCCGGGGTCTCCTCCCAGTGGGACGTGGTCCTTGGTCTGCCCCCCGGGTCTCCTCCCAGTGGGACGTGATCCTTGGTCTGCCCCGGGGTCTCCTCCCAGTGGGACGTGATCCTTGGTCTGCCCCGGGGTCTCCTCCCAGTGGGACGTGCATCGAGGACCTCCCTAGGGAGACGCCCAAGAGGCATCCTAACCAGATCCCCGAACCACCAAAGCTGGCTCCATTCCAGGCGAAGGAGCAGCGACTCTACTCCGAGTCTCTCTCGTGTGACTGAACTTCTCACCCTATCTCTAAGGGAGATGCCAGCCACCCGTCGAGCCACCCAACTCATTTCGGCCGCTTGTATTCGCGACCTTATTCTTTCGGTCATGACCCACACTTCATGACCATAGGTGAGAGTAGGAACACTTCATGACCACAGGTGAGAGTAGGAACGAAGATTGCTCGGTAGACGGAGAGCTTTGCCTTCTGGCTCAACTCTCTTTTCGTCACAACAGTGCGGTACAGCGACTGCAATACCGCCCCTGCCGCTCCGATTCTCCGGCTGATCTCCTTCTCCGTCCTCCCCTCACTCGTGAACAATACGCCGAGACACTTGAACTCCTTCACCAGGGGTAATGCCTCATTCCCTACCTAGTATTTATTAATGAATAAACTAAAACTTAACCAGTTAAATTGATACATGAACATGTAAGTGAAATCAAAATTAAAAACAGTTTTTTCCTTAATAAATTTGGTTCACGTCAAGTTACTTTGGGCACTTAGAAAAACGCTATATACATCTGAGCTATTATTGTTATTGTTGTTAAAACAAGGCTTTACTGAAACTGTATTGCGTACAAAACAAACTGAAGTTAAGTCAAATCATAGTAGACACGTTGTGAGCCGACAGATCGGAGATTTTTTTAAACTTCTTTTGGTATAATATGATTCCAATACTTTTGTACTTTCACTGGAAGTATCTGTAAAAGTACTGTAATTACTGTAAAAGTACTGTAATTACTGTAAAAGCACTGTAATTACTGTAAAAGTACTGTAATTTGAATAAAGAATTTTATTATAAAAAACATAAATCTGAGTACCTCTACCGCGCACACGCGCGCAACGCACACACGCACACACACACGCACACACGCACACACGCACGCACGCACGCACGCACACACGCACACACGCACACACGCACACACACACACACACACACACACACACACACACACACACACACACACACACACGTTGCAGGGACTCACGCTGTCAAAGTCAGAGATGATCTCGTTGAGGATCCGGAGACACTCGATGCCTCCGTTGTTGATGCTCTCCTCCGTGTAGAAGTCAGAGAAGTTGGGGATGGAGGCGAACATCACACCGATCTCAGCGTACGACTGGCTGTACAGCTCCTGGACATATGTGACCAAATGTGACTGAGGGACTAATTGGATTATTTTGAAATTTCGTTTTTTCCATGTCATGTGAAAGCAGGGAGTCATAGCTTCAAATGGACGTATTGGTTGTTCAGTTTGACCCACCAGTTTTGGAAACATGGCTTATAGAGTAATGTCTTGCAGAGAAACAGCGAGTTGAGATAAACAGGCTTGAAAGGTTCACTTGACTCTAACATTACACCTAGCTACATGTTTAAGCACTTATTTCATATTTATGTCGATTTCAGCACTGCCACTTATTGCAGACATGCTCTAGTAAGTGAAGAGTCTGCCTGTGCTATTAACTCATGTTGAAAAAAAATCTAAAAATCTAAAGTTTTTCTCCTCTGGTGAAAAGCTGGAATTTGCGTGATGGCAGGCTCTCAGTCAAATGTGGTCACATATATTTAGGAGTCAGAGGGCCCGATTAAGCAGGTGAAATCTAATTACATATCATATTACAGTTTTTAAGACGTGGAGGCGTGGGCAATGTCATATTACAATTATGGGCCTGGTAAGAAGCGCTTTCGACACCCCGTGGTGTGAGCAAAACGGCCTTGAATTAGTCATTAGTCATTAGTCATTATGGGAGTGTTTAAGGGAGTTGTGAGGCTTTACCCAATCAACATGTCCGTACTATTCTCTTTACGAGTCAGCTGATGTCCTCATACGGAATGCGCCCTTTTCTGCAAGTGGTATTACATTTCTGCAGACTGGCACCATAGACATGACATGACTTTGTCACATTTGGGTTAATTATTCCTATTGCACTGCATGCTGTCACCTTTATGCCTCAAAAGAACAGATCCACAAGCTGTCACAGCCATGATGTGCATAGCTTGTAGGCCTATGTCTCTATTTTGTTAAGTAACTTGCAGTGTTCATTGGAAAGTCATTACAGCGGCGCAGCCATATGCTAAGGGAGGGAGATATACGCACATTATCACTTCATTTGTTTCTGTTCTAAGCATGAAAAACAGCTGTAAAAATCTTTATTCTAGTTCATTTGATTCATAAATGAATAACTAAGCCTTTGAAATGGCACCTACCTACACCTTTCAGATCGGAATGGAACTGCGAGTAGATACGCAGCATTGGCTGGCAAATTGGCAATCCATGCGTAATGTTCCCAGAATTGTCTAACCCCCGAACACACAAGTTTGTTTGATATTGTTTAATTCGATAAAAATAGAACCATGTACCATACAGCGAATGAAAGCAAGATTCCTAAGGAATATGGGGATTTTTACATTTAAAAAAACGGTTGAGAAATGAGAGAACCATGAGTGTTTATAATATAAAATATTATAAGAATAATATGAAAGACAAACGGGCTGTGAAGACACTGAAGAGCTCACCATCCCGACAAGGAGGAAATATAGCATATAGTGCATGCACTGTTGCACACACGCTCTTTATTTGTTTCTATTGAAAAACACCAGTAAAATAACGTTTATTTAATTTATTTCATTCGAGTCACGACGAAGGAATGAGCTGAAATGCCATACGTGCGCCATGCGTATTGCTGCGGCCCCAATGTTATGGTCTTCGCTCGTAGCATTTTATTGAAGAAGAATTGAGTCGGGTGTGATACAGCGTATGAAAGCAAACTTCCCAATGATTATGGAGATGTTTTAATTTTTAAAAAAGGTTGAGAAATGAGCGATATATGACCCTTTACAATCTCAACGTTTGAACAGAAAGCCAGAAAGCTCGCTGTTGCCATGTCTCATAGAAACAAGTAAATAGGTCTATAAACATACTCCCAAAAGAATCGCATATAACAGGGGTCTGCAACCTATTTTAAATGAAGTGCCATGTTTTTATTTTCTAGATAGTGAGTCTGCCATATCAAGATTCCTTTTAATGACACCACATTAAAATTTCCAGCATATTTTGATTGTCCACAAATATAAAGTTCTTCCTTATTTTTACATATTTTCTTGCACATTGTTATAATGATCATTATAAATATATATCCCCCTGAGCCGCTCCACTCCAGAGCCGCTCAAGTGTAAAATCAAACAGTGCTTTTTGCTTTTAAGACGTGGTCAGACCCAGGTGGAAACAGTATGCGCTGAGTGTTTTTAGGTCAAGGGGCTTAATAGCAAATAGCGCAAAGCGAAAATAATTAACATATGGACACTCCCCCAATGCTAAAATATTCAGGAACGTGGTATTCCATATGAGTGAGCGCTCACCACGGCTTCCATAATACGAAAAGGCGCAGAGCGAGGCCAAAATCTGTATTACCGCATGGGTTTTTCGACTTGCTTAATCGGGCTCAGAGAGAACATCACACCCATCTTAGCATACGACTGGCTGTACAGCTCCTGGTTGAGGTCAGGGTCAGTTTAGGGTCAGGGTAGAGGTCGGGGTCGTGGGGTCAGGGGTCACCCACCTCGTCTCTCTTCTTGGAGCCCAGGAAGTGCTTGGCCACGTGGTCGGGCAGCATGTTGGTGACCAGAGCCTCGTTCCAGCGCCTCATCTCAAACACCCTCTCCTTCTGCTCCTGGACCCCCACCTTCCACAGGAACAGCCTCCGGGACTGACGCTCCACCTGGGCGTGTGCGTGCGTGTGTGTGTGTGTGTGTGTGTGTGTGTGTGTGTGTGTGTGTGTGTGTGTGTGTGTGTGTGTGTGTGTGTGTGTGTGTGTGTGTGACAGAAGGGAAAATAGTATGAACATGTGAAGTTCATAAATATGTATATTGTATGTAGGAGGGACAGACTGTAGGAGGGACAGACTGTAGGAGGGACAGAGGGACAGACTGTAGGAGGGACAGACTGTAGGAGGGACAGACTGTAGGAGGGACAGACTGTAGGAGGGACAGAGGGACAGACTGTAGGAGGGACAGAGGGACAGACTGTAGGAGGGACAGACTGTAGGAGGGACAGAGGGACAGACTGTAGGAGGGACAGACTGTAGGAGGGACAGAGGGACAGACTGTAGGAGGGACAGACTGTAGGAGGGACAGAGGGACAGACTGTAGGAGGGACAGACTGTAGGAGGGACAGACTGTAGGAGGGACAGAGGGACAGACTGTAGGAGGGACAGACTGTAGGAGGGACAGAGGGACAGACTGTAGGAGGGACAGAGGGACAGACTGTAGGAGGGACAGAGGGACAGACTGTAGGAGGGACAGAGGGACAGACTGTAGGAGGGACAGAGGGACAGACTGTAAGAGGGACAGAGGGACAGACTGTAGGAGGGACAGAGGGACAGACTGTAGGAGGGACAGAGGGACAGACTGTAGGAGGGACAGAGGGACAGACTGTAGGAGGGACAGAGGGACAGACTGTAGGAGGGACAGACTGTAGGAGGGACAGACTGTAGGAGGGACAGAGGGACAGACTGTAGGAGGGACAGACTGTAGGAGGGACAGACTGTAGGAGGGACAGAGGGACAGACTGTAGGAGGGACAGAGGGACAGACTGTAGGAGGGACAGAGGGACAGACTGTAGGAGGGACAGAGGGACAGACTGTAGGAGGGACAGACTGTAGGAAGGACAGAGGGACAGACTGTAAGAGGGACAGAGGGACAGACTGTAGGAGGGACAGAGGGACAGACTGTAGGAGGGACAGAGGGACAGACTGTAGGAGGGACAGACTGTAGGAGGGACAGACTGTAGGAGGGACAGAGGGACAGACTGTAGGAGGGACAGACTGTAGGAGGGACAGACTGTAGGAGGGACAGAGGGACAGACTGTAGGAGGGACAGAGGGACAGACTGTAGGAGGGACAGAGGGACAGACTGTAGGAGGGACAGACTGTAGGAGGGACAGACTGTAGGAGGGACAGGGACAGACTGTAGGAGGGACAGAGGGACAGACTGTAGGAGGGACAGAGGGACAGACTGTAGGAGGGACAGAGGGACAGACTGTAGGAGGGACAGACTGTAGGACTTACGTGTCGTGCAAAGCAGTAGAAACTGATCGTCATGACGATGATCATCACAGTCATCAAGTACTTGGACGGCACTATGGATGTTCTGCACGCACACACGCACGCACGCACGCACGCACGCACGCACGCACACGCACACACGTGTGTGTTTGTGTGTGCGTGTGTGTGTACACACACACAGGTCGAAATTTAAAGACTTTTGAGAACTTTTTATAGCAAGTGAGTTGTTAAATAGCTCTATATTATTGTGATAGATATCATTAACATAGAGTGAGTTGTTAAATAGCTCTATATTATTGTGATAGATATCATTAACATAGAGTGAGTTGTTAAATAGCTCTATATTATTGTGATAGATATCATTAACATAGAGTGAGTTGTTAAATAGCTCTATATTATTGTGATAGATATCATTAACATAAAGCAGCAGGGTTTACCTCAAAAGCCTTTAATTATAGTTATGTTAACTTTATCAACTAAATACAAATACATTTTGGACATACAACAAATATAAATATATAAATATATATTTTTTGGGGCTTTTTTTGACAGGTGACAGTAAGTAGACATGAGGAAAGTGGGGGAGAGAGATGGGGGAGGACACACAGCAATATCAGTATTTACAATGTAGGCATTTAGCAGACGGTCTTAATCCAGAGCGACTTACATTAAGCAAGAACAAAAAGCATGGCAATACATCACATACATAAAAAGTTGATATTAACCTGAGGGCCACATTAAGTGAAGGTGGGGGCCCCATGTGGCCCCCGGGCCACCAGTTGATATTAACCTGAGGGCCACATTAAGTGAAGGTGGGGGCCCCATGTGGCCCCCGGGCCACCAGTTGATATTAACCTGAGGGCCACATTAAGTGAAGGTGGGGGCCCCATGTGGCCCCCGGGCCACCAGTTGATATTAACCTGAGGGCCACATTAAGTGAAGGTGGGGGCCCCATGTGGCCCCCGGGCCACCAGTTGATATTAACCTGAGGGCCACATTAAGTGAAGGTGGGGGCCCCATGTAGCCCCCACCTTCACTTAATCTGGCCCTCAGGTTAATATCTGAATAATGATATATTATTATTATTATTGATTTCAGCCGTGTAAACATGACCCGCTTTAATTACTTCAGTCTATTATTAGTTATTATTATTATTATTATTATTATTATTATTATTATGACTAGTATTAAAATGTTATCGTCTGTTTTATGTCCAACGTATATATTTTGTATTTAGTTCATAAACTTGACATAACTATAAATAAATGCATTTGAAATGAAATAAAAAAAAAAGGTTACTTTTCAGGATTCCAATTCAAATATAGCAAAAAATAGCCGATCTACAAGCTCAAAACGCGTCGCACCGCGACAGCAATGTGGCCCTCTGCAGTGAGTGTGGGAATATAGTGGCCCTCACCATGGTCAATGTGGCCCTCTGCAGTGAGTGTGGGAATATAGTGGCCCTCACCATGGTCAATGTGGACCTCTGCAGTGAGTGTGGGAATATAGTGGCCCTCACCATGGTCAATGTGGCCCTCTGCAGTGAGTGTGGGAATATAGTGGCCCTCACCATGGTCAATGTTGCCCTCTGCAGTGAGTGTGGGAATATAGTGGCCCTCACCATGGTCAATGTGGCCCTCTGCAGTGAGTGTGGGAATATAGTGGCCCTCACCATGGTCAATGTGGCCCTCTGCAGTGAGTGTGGGAATATAGTGGCCCTCACCATGGTCAACGTTGCCCGTCCCTTTATTACGTTTGTATCAACAACGTTCCCGCTGTTGACTGAAAGACATTGGAAGACATGGCCTCTGCTCACCTGTAGGGGGCGAAGCGCACGAGGTCGTACAGGTCGTAGAGGTCGCGCCAGCTGTGGATGTTGACGGCTCCAGTCGCCGTGACGACCATCGCCATGAGGGTCAGCTTGACCAGGTGGCTGACCTGGACCAGCATGACCACCGCCATGAGGTTCAACACCGCCATGAAGCTACGCGCGCGCGCACGCACACGCACACGCACACGCACACACACACACACACACACACACACACACACACACACACACACACACACACAGGAGGTTCAGCTTGACCAGGTGACTGACCTGGACCTGCATTACCACCGCCATGAAGCTCCACACGCACACACACACATGAGGGAGAGGACCGCCATGAAGCTCCACACGCACACACACACATGAGGGAGAGGACCGCCATGAAGCTCCACACACACACACACACATGAAGGAGAGGACCGCCATGAAGCTCCACACACACACACACACATGAAGGAGAGGACCGCCATGAAGCTCCACACGCACACACACACACACACACACACACACATGAGGGAGAGGACCGCCATGAAGCTCCACACACACACACACACATGAGGGAGAGGACCGCCATGAAGCTCCACACGCACACACACACATGAGGGAGAGGACCGCCATGGAGCTCCACACACACACACACACATGAAGGAGAGGACCGCCATGGAGCTCCACACACACACACACACACACACACACACACACACACACACACACATGAGGGAGAGGACCGCCATGAAGCTCCACACACACACATGAGGGAGAGGACCGCCATGAAGCTCCACACACACACACACACACACACACACACACACACACACACACACACACACACACACACACACACACACACACACATGAGGGAGAGGACCGCCATGAAGCTCCACACACACACACATGAGGGAGAGGACCGCCATGAAGCTCCACACACACACACACACACACACACACACACACACACACACACACACACACACACACACACACATGAGGGAGAGGACCGCCATGAAGCTCCACACACACACACACACACACACACACACACATGAAGGAGAGGACCGCCATGAAGCTCCACACACACACACATGAAGGAGAGGACCGCCATGAAGCTCCACACACACACACACGAGGGAGAGGACCGCCATGAAGCTCCACACACACACACACACACACACACACACACATGAGGGAGAGGACCGCCATGAAGCTCCACACACACACACACACACACACACACACACACACACACATGAGGGAGAGGACCGCCATGAAGCTCCACACACACACACACACACACACACACACACACACATGAGGGAGAGGACCGCCATGAAGCTCCACACACACACACATGAGGGTCAACACCACCATGGAGCTACGCGCACGCACATACACATACACAAACACACCTGTAATGTTTGGGGTTCCAGGCGCAGCCTCCGTCTCTCTGCAGAGACTCCGGTGGCGCCGCCTCAGAGCTGGCGTTGTGGAGACGGAACGGCAGTGGGACACAGCTCAGCTGTGTGGACGTCACGTCGTCACAAAGACATCCATGTGGGGTTGTGGGAATGTACAGGGTGCATATGTTGGTTAGACATACATCAGGGACGGGCAACTTTGACCATGGCAAGGGCCACTACACACACACACACACACACACACACACACACACACACACACACACACACACACACACACACACACACACACACACACACACACACACACACACACACACACACACACACACACTTGTAGTAAAAATAGCTGATCTATAAGCTCAAAACGCGTCGCACTGCACACGCGGAATTTTTTTGCTATATTTGAATTGGAATCCTGAAAAGTAACCTTTTTTATTTCATTTCAAATGCATTTATTCATAGTTATGTCAAGTTTATGAACTAAATACAAATACGTTGGACATAAAACAGACGATAACATTTTAATACTAGTCGTCATTATTAAAGGTATATTCAGTGATTTTACTTAATTCAAATATCACTTATTTTTTCTTTTTTTCTGGATAATCCTCCCTACTATAGAGTGTGCTGACCATATAAGGAGTTCCTCCCTGTCCCCAGTGAGCCCCTGGGGTCAAAAAACCCTAGTTTCAGTTTTGGTGGCGGGTGGCAAAGCCTTCATCCAATCAGGATGAGAGGGGCCTTCCTCCAATCATGATCGACTGGGGGCGGGCCTTGGTGCACATGCTGTTGGCCTGTTGCACTTCCCCCCACTGTAGAGCGTGCATGTGCACATTTTGTTACCGGGGCGGACTGGGTGGTTTTCCAAATCACCCAAATCACTGAATGCTCCTTTAATAATAGACTGAAGTCATTAAAGCGGGTCATGTTTACATCAGCTGAAATCAATAATAATAATAATATATCAATATTCAGATATTAACCTGAGGGCCAGATTAAGTGATTGTGGGGGCCGCATGTGGCCCCCGGGCCGCCAGTTGCCCATGTATGACATACATAGTCGTAAATCAACTCACAACGCGTCTTTGCGTCGTTTCCTCTGTGAACGCATACCGTAACAGGCCCACATTAGTCCGACAACACCGCGCACGACATGCGTGGCAGGTTACAACTAACCCGTGGCGCCCGACATGTGTGGCAGGTTACAACTAACCCGTGGCTACCGACATGCGTGGCAGGTTACAACTAACCCGTGGCTACAGACATGCGTGGCAGGTTAAAACTAAGCCGTGGCAGGTTACAACCATAGATATATATAAACTCTAGATAGCTCACCCGCGCTGTTGGCCAATGGAGAGCGACGTCGTTACGTGGCGGCCATCTTACCTCGGGCCACATAACATTGGGGCATGTACTCTTAAATGACCATAACTTGCTCAATTTTCAACCGATTTTCAAACGGTTTGGTTTGTTATAAACATCAGAGGCGTGATGTGTCCAGTGCATAGCCTACTGCAGGCCTGGTGGACTAGATTTAGAAGACATGTGTCCAGTGCTAATTAAACTAACAAGACTTACAAGAAAGTAGCAGATCTACAAGTCAAAGTTGTGAATTTGTGAGCTTAGCTGTGTCTGTGGGTTTTATAAATATTCAACCAATTAAAAACATTAACAAGATCTTGTGACTAACAGTTTTTGCATTAACAGTGCTAAATAAATGTGTAAAAAATAAACTGGGTGTATCAATAGCTTCTATTCCGGCCAGGCTCCGCTAAGGCAGTGGTGTGTGTGTGGAACAGGCTGTCCCCGTAGGGCCTGACTAATGAGCCCACAGGCAGTGACACAGACAACTAAAGCACTCTACTAATGGACCCCACAGGGAACTGCTATAGTCACACATGAAAGACATCAATGACAAGGTGGAAACACACACACACACACACACACACACACACGCACGCACGCACGCAGGTACGCACGTGCACACACGCATACACACACTCACCATGTCAGCGATCTGGGCCATGGTGAGAACAAAGATGGCCGCCGCGGCCCATGTGTTCCTGGCCCAGCGTGTCTGATCGATCCACATGGAGAAAGACGCCAGCCTCCTGGAGAATCTCTGTTACATGGAGACGCACGCACGCGCGCGCACACACACACACACACACACACACACACACACACACACACACACACACACACACACACACACACACACACACACACACACACACACACACACACACACAAGGAAACAAATATTTACAAGATCTTTTGGGCGAACGATAGTAGAAGAGATTGCACAGAATTTTGCAAGCAGTTTAGCTGCTTTTTTTGGTATTCCAAGTTGTTGGAAGCCTCTTACAACCAACCTACAGTGTGTACATGTCCTACTAGGCTGTGTAGCTCTGTGATAGTCTGGAGGAGCGGCTGGTATTTAATAGGGACTTTAAGCAACGACTGTTTTCAGGACGGCTCCGCTAGGCGGAAGTACGGGAGCTGTGACGCAATCGCCGTATAGCTGTCAAAATCGTTACGCGACATTGGTTCCCATGGAGACGCGTCTATGCAGCATGTGTCAAACTTTCTTTTTTTAAACACCCCGTCGCTCATCAGCTAACTTGCCGATATTGCTTCATTATTTATGCATGCGCTGGACATGATCAGCAGTGGAAAGAGGAAGGTGTTGGAGCAATCTGTGTTGTTCTAAAACCGTTTTAATAAACATGGTTAACATGACATATGGTATAATATGGTATAATAAACATGGTTAACATGACATGTGGTATTAGGGTTATTTCTTCATTCAGAGCATGCAACACAATATAGTAATCAGTAATATAGTAATCATCTCACCCTGGGGTAGACTGTATAGTAATCAGTAATATAGTAATCATCTCACCCTGGGGTAGACAGTATAGTAATCAGTAATATAGTAATCATCTCACCCTAGGGTAGACAGTATAGTAATCAGTAATATAGTAATCAGTAATATAGTAATCATCTCACCCTGGGGTAGACAGTATAGTAATCAGTAATATAGTAATCAGTAATATAGTAATCATCTCACCCTGGGGTAGACTGTATAGTAATCAGTAATATAGTAATCATCTCACCCTGGGGTAGACAGTATAGTAATCAGTAATATAGTAATCAGTAATATAGTAATCAGTAATATAGTAATCAGTAATATAGTAATCAGTAATATAGTAATCATCTCACCCTAGGGTAGACAGTATAGTAATCAGTAATATAGTAATCATCTCACCCTGGGGTAGACAGTATAGTAATCAGTAATATAGTAATCATCTCACCCTGGGGTAGACAGTATAGTAATCAGTAATATAGTAATCATCTCACCCTAGGGTAGACTGTATAGTAATCAGTAATATAGTAATCAGTAATATAGTAATCATCTCACCCTGGGGTAGACAGTATAGTAATCAGTAATATAGTAATCATCTCACCCTGGGGTAGACAGTATAGTAATCAGTAATATAGTAATCATCTCACCCTGGGGTAGACAGTATAGTAATCAGTAATATAGTAATCATCTCACCCTGGGGTAGACAGTATAGTAATCAGTAATATAGTAATCATCTCACCCTAGGGTAGACAGTATAGTAATCAGTAATATAGTAATCAGTAATATAGTAATCATCTCACCCTGGGGTAGACAGTATAGTAATCAGTAATATAGTAATCATCTCACCCTAGGGTAGACTGTATAGTAATCAGTAATATAGTAATCATCTCACCTATAGGGTAGACAGTATAGTAATCAGTAATATAGTAATCATCTCACCCTAGGGTAGACTGTATAGTAATCAGTAATATAGTAATCAGTAATATAGTAATCATCTCACCCTGGGGTAGACAGTATAGTAATCAGTAATATAGTAATCATCTCACCCTGGGGTAGACAGTATAGTAATCAGTAATATAGTAATCATCTCACCCTAGGGTAGACAGTATAGTAATCAGTAATATAGTAATCATCTCACCCTGGGGTAGACAGTATAGTAATCAGTAATATAGTAATCATCTCACCCTGGGGTAGACAGTATAGTAATCAGTAATATAGTAATCATCTCACCCTGGGGTAGACTGTATAGTAATCAGTAATATAGTAATCATCTCACCCTGGGGTAGACTGTATAGTAATCAGTAATATAGTAATCAGTAATATAGTAATCATCTCACCCTAGGGTAGACTGTATAGTAATCAGTAATATAGTAATCATCTCACCCTGGGGTAGACTGTATAGTAATCAGTAATATAGTAATCATCTCACCCTGGGGTAGACAGTATAGTAATCAGTAATATAGTAATCATCTCACCCTAGGGTAGACAGTATAGTAATCAGTAATATAGTAATCAGTAATATAGTAATCAGTAATATAGTAATCAGTAATATAGTAATCAGTAATATAGTAATCATCTCACCCTGGGGTAGACAGTATAGTAATCAGTAATATAGTAATCATCTCACCCTAGGGTAGACAGTATAGTAATCAGTAATATAGTAATCAGTAATATAGTAATCAGTAATATAGTAATCAGTAATATAGTAATCAGTAATATAGTAATCATCTCACCCTGGGGTAGACAGTATAGTAATCAGTAATATAGTAATCATCTCACCCTAGGGTAGACAGTATAGTAATCAGTAATATAGTAATCATCTCACCCTAGGGTAGACTGTATAGTAATCAGTAATATAGTAATCATCTCACCCTGGGGTAGACTGTATAGTAATCAGTAATATAGTAATCAGTAATATAGTAATCATCTCACCCTGGGGTAGACAGTATAGTAATCATCTCACCCTAGGGTAGACAGTATAGTAATCAGTAATATAGTAATCATCTCACCCTAGGGTAGACTGTATAGTAATCAGTAATATAGTAATCATCTCACCCTAGGGTAGACTGTATAGTAATCAGTAATATAGTAATCATCTCACCCTGGGGTAGACTGTATAGTAATCAGTAATATAGTAATCATCTCACCCTAGGGTAGACAGTATAGTAATCAGTAATATAGTAATCATCTCACCCTGGGGTAGACTGTATAGTAATCAGTAATATAGTAATCAGTAATATAGTAATCATCTCACCCTGGGGTAGACAGTATAGTAATCAGTAATATAGTAATCATCTCACCCTGGGGTAGACTGTATAGTAATCAGTAATATAGTAATCAGTAATATAGTAATCATCTCACCCTGGGGTAGACAGTATAGTAATCATCTCACCCTAGGGTAGACAGTATAGTAATCAGTAATATAGTAATCATCTCACCCTAGGGTAGACTGTATAGTAATCAGTAATATAGTAATCATCTCACCCTAGGGTAGACTGTATAGTAATCAGTAATATAGTAATCAGTAATATAGTAATCATCTCACCCTAGGGTAGACAGTATAGTAATCAGTAATATAGTAATCATCTCACCCTAGGGTAGACTGTATAGTAATCAGTAATATAGTAATCATCTCACCCTAGGGTAGACTGTATAGTAATCAGTAATATAGTAATCATCTCACCCTAGGGTAGACTGTATAGTAATCAGTAATATAGTAATCATCTCACCCTAGGGTAGACTGTATAGTAATCAATAATATAGTAATCATCTCACCCTGGGGTAGACAGTATAGTAATCAGTAATATAGTAATCATCTCACCCTAGGGTAGACAGTATAGTAATCAGTAATATAGTAATCATCTCACCCTAGGGTAGACAGTATAGTAATCAGTAATATAGTAATCATCTCACCCTGGGGTAGACAGTATAGTAATCAGTAATATAGTAATCATCTCACCCTGGGGTAGACTGTATAGTAATCAGTAATATAGTAATCAGTAATATAGTAATCATCTCACCCTGGGGTAGACAGTATAGTAATCAGTAATATAGTAATCATCTCACCCTGGGGTAGACAGTATAGTAATCAGTAATATAGTAATCATCTCACCCTGGGGTAGACTGTATAGTAATCAGTAATATAGTAATCATCTCACCCTAGGGTAGACAGTATAGTAATCAGTAATATAGTAATCATCTCACCCTGGGGTAGACAGTATAGTAATCAGTAATATAGTAATCATCTCACCCTGGGGTAGACTGTATAGTAATCAGTAATATAGTAATCATCTCACCCTGGGGTAGACATTATAGTAATCAGTAATATAGTAATCAGTAATATAGTAATCATCTCACCCTGGGGTAGACAGTATAGTAATCAGTAATATAGTAATCATCTCACCCTGGGGTAGACAGTATAGTAATCAGTAATATAGTAATCATCTCACCCTGGGGTAGACTGTATAGTAATCAGTAATATAGTAATCATCTCACCCTGGGGTAGACAGTATAGTAATCAGTAATATAGTAATCATCTCACCCTAGGGTAGACAGTATAGTAATCAGTAATATAGTAATCAGTAATATAGTCATCATCTCACCCTAGGGTAGACAGTATAGTAATCAGTAATATAGTAATCACCTCACCCTAGGGTAGACAGTATAGTAATCAGTAATATAGTAATCAGTAATATAGTAATCATCTCACCCTAGGGTAGACAGTATAGTAATCAGTAATATAGTAATCAGTAATATAGTAATCATCTCACCCTGGGGTAGACAGTATAGTAATCAGTAATATAGTAATCAGTAATATAGTAATCATCTCACCCTGGGGTAGACAGTATAGTAATCAGTAATATAGTAATCATCTCACCCTGGGGTAGACAGTATAGTAATCAGTAATATAGTAATCAGTAATATAGTAATCATCTCACCCTAGGGTAGACTGTATAGTAATCAGTAATATAGTAATCATCTCACCCTGGGGTAGACAGTATAGTAATCAGTAATATAGTAATCAGTAATATAGTAATCAGTAATATAGTAATCATCTCACCCTGGGGTAGACAGTATAGTAATCAGTAATATAGTAATCATCTCACCCTGGGGTAGACAGTATAGTAATCAGTAATATAGTAATCATCTCACCCTGGGGTAGACAGTATAGTAATCAGTAATATAGTAATCATCTCACCCTGGGGTAGACAGTATAGTAATCAGTAATATAGTAATCATCTCACCCTAGGGTAGACTGTATAGTAATCAGTAATATAGTAATCATCTCACCCTAGGGTAGACTGTATAGTAATCAGTAATATAGTAATCATCTCACCCTAGGGTAGACTGTATAGTAATCAATAATATAGTAATCATCTCACCCTGGGGTAGACAGTATAGTAATCAGTAATATAGTAATCATCTCACCCTAGGGTAGACAGTATAGTAATCAGTAATATAGTAATCATCTCACCCTAGGGTAGACAGTATAGTAATCAGTAATATAGTAATCATCTCACCCTGGGGTAGACAGTATAGTAATCAGTAATATAGTAATCATCTCACCCTGGGGTAGACTGTATAGTAATCAGTAATATAGTAATCAGTAATATAGTAATCATCTCACCCTGGGGTAGACAGTATAGTAATCAGTAATATAGTAATCAGTAATATAGTAATCATCTCACCCTGGGGTAGACAGTATAGTAATCAGTAATATAGTAATCATCTCACCCTAGGGTAGACAGTATAGTAATCAGTAATATAGTAATCATCTCACCCTGGGGTAGACAGTATAGTAATCAGTAATATAGTAATCATCTCACCCTGGGGTAGACTGTATAGTAATCAGTAATATAGTAATCATCTCACCCTGGGGTAGACTGTATAGTAATCAGTAATATAGTAATCATCTCACCCTGGGGTAGACAGTATAGTAATCAGTAATATAGTAATCAGTAATATAGTAATCATCTCACCCTGGGGTAGACAGTATAGTAATCAGTAATATAGTAATCATCTCACCCTAGGGTAGACAGTATAGTAATCAGTAATATAGTAATCATCTCACCCTGGGGTAGACAGTATAGTAATCAGTAATATAGTAATCAGTAATATAGTAATCATCTCACCCTGGGGTAGACTGTATAGTAATCAGTAATATAGTAATCATCTCACCCTGGGGTAGACAGTATAGTAATCAGTAATATAGTAATCATCTCACCCTAGGGTAGACAGTATAGTAATCAGTAATATAGTAATCAGTAATATAGTAATCATCTCACCCTAGGGTAGACAGTATAGTAATCAGTAATATAGTAATCATCTCACCCTAGGGTAGACAGTATAGTAATCAGTAATATAGTAATCAGTAATATAGTAATCATCTCACCCTAGGGTAGACAGTATAGTAATCAGTAATATAGTAATCAGTAATATAGTAATCATCTCACCCTGGGGTAGACAGTATAGTAATCAGTAATATAGTAATCAGTAATATAGTAATCATCTCACCCTGGGGTAGACAGTATAGTAATCAGTAATATAGTAATCATCTCACCCTAGGGTAGACAGTATAGTAATCAGTAATATAGTAATCAGTAATATAGTAATCATCTCACCCTAGGGTAGACTGTATAGTAATCAGTAATATAGTAATCATCTCACCCTGGGGTAGACAGTATAGTAATCAGTAATATAGTAATCAGTAATATAGTAATCAGTAATATAGTAATCAGTAATATAGTAATCATCTCACCCTGGGGTAGACAGTATAGTAATCAGTAATATAGTAATCATCTCACCCTGGGGTAGACAGTATAGTAATCAGTAATATAGTAATCATCTCACCCTAGGGTAGACAGTATAGTAATCAGTAATATAGTAATCAGTAATATAGTAATCAGTAATATAGTAATCATCTCACCCTAGGGTAGACAGTATAGTAATCAGTAATATAGTAATCAGTAATATAGTAATCAGTAATATAGTAATCAGTAATATAGTAATCAGTAATATAGTAATCAGTAATATAGTAATCATCTCACCCTAGGGTAGACAGTATAGTAATCAGTAATATAGTAATCAGTAATATAGTAATCAGTAATATAGTAATCATCTCACCCTAGGGTAGACAGTATAGTAATCAGTAATATAGTAATCAGTAATATAGTAATCATCTCACCCTGGGGTAGACAGTATAGTAATCAGTAATATAGTAATCAGTAATATAGTAATCATCTCACCCTGGGGTAGACAGTATAGTAATCAGTAATATAGTAATCAGTAATATAGTAATCATCTCACCCTGGGGTAGACAGTATAGTAATCAGTAATATAGTAATCATCTCACCCTAGGGTAGACAGTATAGTAATCAGTAATATAGTAATCATCTCACCCTGGGGTAGACAGTATAGTAATCAGTAATATAGTAATCATCTCACCCTAGGGTAGACAGTATAGTAATCAGTAATATAGTAATCAGTAATATAGTAATCAGTAATATAGTAATCAGTAATATAGTAATCAGTAATATAGTAATCAGTAATATAGTAATCATCTCACCCTAGGGTAGACAGTATAGTAATCAGTAATATAGTAATCAGTAATATAGTAATCAGTAATATAGTAATCATCTCACCCTAGGGTAGACAGTATAGTAATCAGTAATATAGTAATCAGTAATATAGTAATCAGTAATATAGTAATCATCTCACCCTAAGGTAGACAGTATAGTAATCAGTAATATAGTAATCAGTAATATAGTAATCAGTAATATAGTAATCAGTAATATAGTAATCATCTCACCCTAGGGTAGACAGTATAGTAATCAGTAATATAGTAATCATCTCACCCTGGGGTAGACAGTATAGTAATCAGTAATATAGTAATCAGTAATATAGTAATCATCTCACCCTAGGGTAGACAGTATAGTAATCAGTAATATAGTAATCATCTCACCCTGGGGTAGACAGTATAGTAATCAGTAATAGTAATCAGTAATATAGTAATCATCTCACCCTGGGGTAGACAGTATAGTAATCAGTAATATAGTAATCAGTAATATAGTAATCATCTCACCCTAGGGTAGACAGTATAGTAATCAGTAATATAGTAATCATCTCACCCTAGGGTAGACAGTATAGTAATCAGTAATATAGTAATCATCTCACCCTAGGGTAGACAGTATAGTAATCAGTAATATAGTAATCATCTCACCCTAGGGTAGACTGTATAGTAATCAGTAATATAGTAATCATCTCACCCTGGGGTAGACAGTATAGTAATCAGTAATAGTAATCAGTAATATAGTAATCATCTCACCCTAGGGTAGACAGTATAGTAATCAGTAATATAGTAATCATCTCACCCTGGGGTAGACAGTATAGTAATCAGTAATATAGTAATCAGTAATATAGTAATCATCTCAACCTAGGGTAGACAGTATAGTAATCAGTAATATAGTAATCATCTCACCCTAGGGTAGACAGTATAGTAATCAGTAATATAGTAATCAGTAATATAGTAATCATCTCACCCTGGGGTAGACAGTATAGTAATCAGTAATAGTAATCAGTAATATAGTAATCATCTCACCCTAGGGTAGACAGTATAGTAATCAGTAATATAGTAATCATCTCACCCTGGGGTAGACAGTATAGTAATCAGTAATATAGTAATCAGTAATATAGTAATCATCTCAACCTAGGGTAGACAGTATAGTAATCAGTAATATAGTAATCATCTCACCCTAGGGTAGACAGTATAGTAATCAGTAATATAGTAATCATCTCACCCTGGGGTAGACAGTATAGTAATCAGTAATATAGTAATCAGTAATATAGTAATCATCTCACCCTGGGGTAGACAGTATAGTAATCAGTAATAGTAATCAGTAATATAGTAATCATCTCACCCTAGGGTAGACAGTATAGTAATCAGTAATATAGTAATCATCTCACCCTGGGGTAGACAGTATAGTAATCAGTAATATAGTAATCAGTAATATAGTAATCATCTCAACCTAGGGTAGACAGTATAGTAATCAGTAATATAGTAATCATCTCACCCTGGGGTAGACAGTATAGTAATCAGTAATATAGTAATCAGTAATATAGTAATCATCTCACCCTGGGGTAGACAGTATAGTAATCAGTAATATAGTAATCAGTAATATAGTAATCATCTCACCCTGGGGTAGACAGTATAGTAATCAGTAATATAGTAATCAGTAATCTAGTAATCATCTCACCCTAGGGTAGACAGTATAGTAATCAGTAATATAGTAATCAGTAATATAGTAATCATCTCACCCTAGGGTAGACAGTATAGTAATCAGTAATATAGTAATCATCTCACCCTGGGGTAGACAGTATAGTAATCAGTAATATAGTAATCATCTCACCCTAGGGTAGACAGTATAGTAATCAGTAATATAGTAATCAGTAATAGTAATCAGTAATATAGTAATCATCTCACCCTAGGGTAGACAGTATAGTAATCAGTAATATAGTAATCAGTAATATAGTAATCATCTCACCCTGGGGTAGACAGTATAGTAATCAGTAATATAGTAATCAGTAATAGTAATCAGTAATATAGTAATCATCTCACCCTAGGGTAGACTGTATAGTAATCAGTAATATAGTAATCATCTCACCCTAGGGTAGACTGTATAGTAATCAGTAATATGGTAATCAGTAATATAGTAATCAGTAATATAGTAATCATCTCACCCTGGGGTAGACAGTATAGTAATCAGTAATATAGTAATCATCTCACCCTGGGGTAGACAGTATAGTAATCAGTAATATAGTAATCATCTCAACCTAGGGTAGACTGTATAGTAATCAGTAATATAGTAATCATCTCACCCTGGGGTAGACAGTATAGTAATCAGTAATATAGTAATCATCTCACCCTGGGGTAGACTGCAGCCAGGGAGCAGACAGTGAGGATGAGAAGCAACACCTCTCCAATGGCCAGAGTCACATAGTTCACTGTTAACCTGTTAAACATAGAAACAACTGTCAGTTAACCTATATATGCCTTTAAAACATTTAAAACATATAGAAACGGTGGACAGGCGGACTGATAGGTTTGGCAGGTTTTCATGGTAATCTGCGACCTACGGTCACAATAGAATAAACACTCACATGGGGTCTATCAAGACCTCCAAGGTTTAGGGTACAGTAATAGTTTACAGTGTAACCACTCACATTGGGTCTATCAGGACCTCCATGGTTTAGGTTACAGTAATAGTTTACAGTGTAACCACTCACATGGGGTCTATCAGGACCTCCATGGTTTAGGGTACAGGAATAGTTTACAGTGTAACCACTCACATGGGGTCTATCAGGACCTCCATGGTTTAGGGTACAGGAATAGTTTACAGTGTAACCACTCACATGGGGTCTATCAGGACCTCCATGGTTTAGGTTACAGTAATAGTTTACAGTGTAACCACTCACATGGGGTCTATCAGGACCTACATGGTTTAGGGTACAGGAATAGTTTACAGTGTAACCACTCACATGGGGTCTATCAGGACCTCCATGGTTTAGGTTACAGTAATAGTTTACAGTGTAACCACTCACATGGGGTCTATCAAGACCTCCATGGTTTAGGGTACAGTAATAGTTTACAGTGTAACCACTCACATGGGGTCTATCAGGACCTCCATGGTTTAGGGTACAGTAATAGTTTACAGTGTAACCACTCACATGGGGTCTATCAGGACCTCCATGGTTTAGGGTACAGGAATAGTTTACAGTGTAACCACTCACATGGGGTCTATCAAGACCTCCATGGTTTAGGGTACAGTAATAGTTTACAGTGTAACCACTCACATGGGGTCTATCAAGACCTCCATGGTTTAGGGTACAGTAATAGTTTACAGTGTAACCACTCACATGGGGTCTATCAGGACCTCCATGGTTTAGGGTACAGTAATAGTTTACAGTGTAACCACTCACATGGGGTCTATCAGGACCTCCATGGCGGTGCTGAGCAGCAGAACCAGGCAGCAGCTGCAGAAGGCCGCCCCGCTCCGCTCCTCCCTCTCAGAGGTGTAGCGCTTCTCCAGCTGCCGGTCCACGAAGCGCAACGACACCGCGCTGAAGACCTGCTCCTTCACGCTGCCAGAGGTGAGAGAGGGACATGATGATGAGACACGGCAGAACTTTATTTATCTGTCGCACGCACGCATGCACGCACGCACGCACGCACGCACGCACGCACGCACGCACACACGCACGGGGGAAGATTCTGCTGTTGATGGCAGTACCTAAGTTAAGTACAGGACAGACACGTGGAAAGGAGAAACAGGTAAATTAGTGAAAGGTACAGTAGGCCTAAGTGGTATTTATTTGGTTAAAACAACAAGTTTAAAAAAAAAAGAAATGAATATAGGATACAGATCTTCACATGGGGGCCTTCCTACAAGCAGCAGTCAGCCTGTCGCTCCGTGTTCCTACAAGCAGCAGTCAGCCTGTCGCTCCGTGTTCCTACAAGCAGCAGTCAGCCTGTCGCTCCGTGTTCCTACAAGCAGCAGTCAGCCTGTCGCTCCGTGTTCAAAGTGAATTAAGTTAAAGAGACCTTTTTCTGTATCGCATCGAACAAGGGAAGACAACAACTCCACGCACACACTTGGATTTACAATTTACAATTTAGGCATTTAGCAGACGCTCTTAATCCAGAGCGATTTACATTAAGCAAGAACAAAAAGCATGGCAATACATCATATACATACAAAGTAGATACCATGAAACATGTGTAAGCTAACAACATTCGGCCAAAATGTCCTCTCAGTACAGGGTTGTGTAGCATGGAATGGCCTTAAAGGGATTGTGCTACATTTCCATCTTTTAAATTCAATCTGAAAAAAATGGTTGCTTGAAAACCAAAGCTGCAACCATTCATGATTATTTTAGGTGTATTTATTTTTTTATGCTGTGTTCCCTATGTAATGTTATGTAAATGTATTCCACTGTTTGCCTGTCTGTTTTCCGTTTTCTTTTCTTTGTGAGGACTGCGGATGAAAATTAGCAACCAGGTATAGTCTGGTGACCACCGGAGAGACGGTGACAACCAGGTATAGTCTGGTGACCACCGGAGAGACGGGTGACAACCAGGTATAGTCTGGTGACCACCGGAGAGACTGGTGACAACCAGGTATAGTCTGGTGACCACCGGAGAGACGGGTGACAACCAGGTATAGTCTATGTGACCACCGGAGAGACTGGTGACAACCAGGTATAGTCTGGTGACCACCGGAGAGACGGGTGACAACCAGGTATAGTCTGGTGACCACCGGAGAGACGGTGACAACCAGGTATAGTCTGGTGACCACCGGAGAGACTGGTGACAACCAGGTATAGTCTGGTGACCACCGGAGAGACGGGTGACAACCAGGTATAGTCTGGTGACCACCGGAGAGACTGGTGACAACCAGGTATAGTCTGGTGACCACCGGAGAGACGGGTGACAACCAGGTATAGTCTATGTGACCACCGGAGAGACGGGTGACAACCAGGTATAGTCTGGTGACCACCGGAGAGACGGTGACAACCAGGTATAGTCTGGTGACCACCGGAGAGACTGGTGACAACCAGGTATAGTCTGGTGACCACCGGAGAGACTGGTGACAACCAGGTATAGTCTGGTGACCACCGGAGAGACGGGTGACAACCAGGTATAGTCTGGTGACCACCGGAGAGACGGGTGACAACCAGGTATAGTCTGGTGACCACCGGAGAGATGGGTGACAACCAGGTATAGTCTGGTGACCACCGGAGAGACTGGTGACAACCAGGTATAGTCTGGTGACCACCGGAGAGACGGGTGACAGCCGGAATGTAGACGGAACCCCGGGAGCAGTATGGGTTAGCGCCCCAGCCTGCGTCCTCCGTGAGGAGGAAGCCCAAAAACCTTCGATTAGGCCTTTAGGAGGGCCATTCGAGCCGCAAGCGGAGCCTGCAGTACCACCGTTGCCCAGCGGTGGAGCCTGCGGAACCATTGTGGCTCAAGAATCCACCACTCCTGAATGAAGTGTCTGGTGCTGGGAGTCTGGTGCAACGCACAGGTCCTGGTGCTGGGAGTCTGGTGCAACGCACAGGTCCTGGTGCTGGGAGTCTGGTGCAACGCACAGGTCCTGGTGCTGGGAGTCTGGTGCAACAGGTCCTCGCTGTACTCCTGGTGAGAGCAGGAGTGGACCTGGTGAGACGTAGGAGGGGCCCGGACATGGACAGGAGTGGACCTGGTGAGACGTAGGAGGGGCCCGGACATGGACAGGAGTGGACCTGGTGAGACGTAGGAGGGGCCCGGACATGGACAGGAGTGGACCTGGTGAGACGTAGGAGGGGCCCGGACAGCAGGCAACCCACAGAGCCTAGTGCCTCCACATGCCAGAATAGTACCTCTCAGTCCAGTCCCGGCACAGTAGTTCCGGAGTGGTTCCAACGGATTGTGCGGCCCTGTCTTTCCCTAGTGGGTCTGATCGAGGGTAGCTACTGGGACGTAAGTCGGGACTTGATCACCCCGGCTGGGTCACCCGAGTGAGGGGTATGATGTTCGCGAGACCCGAAACCCCAAGGACCTTGGGATACATCACTGAGGATACGTCCCAGTTGCATCCATGCAATGTATTTGCATTATTTATTAAAAAAATAAAGAAAGGTAATTTCGCGAAGCAACGTGTTGTGAGCTTGTAGATCTGCTAGGGTCGGGGCGAGTGTCTTATTGTAGATCTGCTAGGGTCGGGGCGAGTGTCT
>NW_027637737.1:55000-73692 GCF_951216825.1 Electrona antarctica
AACGAGCACTTCCAAACTCCAGCACTTAGAAAAATAATCACCTGCAAGGACACAAAGTAGCTCATAACAACATGTCTACAGTGGACACTTTGAGGATAGAAAGAGAATAATTCAAGCTTTCCGTACAGCTGCAATGTTGGTGAGTTTGACGTTGTTTAATACAATCAGATGGGACTGTTCTGTTTGGATGAATGGGCTGCCAATGGAAGTTGCACCTAGGTAGCACCTTGCCATTAACTTATATGGTAAGATGGCCGCGGTCTGCATATGGAGAATGTTGGTAGTTGGGCTCAAATGCTGAATAAATTATGGGCCTTGGCCTCGAAAAGGGTTGAAAGTGGTTCCAAAGGACAGGAGGGAGGAAGGTTAACGAGCCCCAGCCAGACCACACCACGCACCGTCCCACCGAGACCGTTGGTCTTGGAGGCGTGTTCAGGAACTCGGACCAGGTAGGTGTCGATGCCTTTCTCCAGCAGGTACTCGCAGCGGTCTCCACCGTTCCCCGGCTCCACCTCAAACTCCCCGTTCCCCGGTCTCCACCAGCGGTCTCCACCGTTCCCCGGCTCCACCTCAAACTCCCCGTGGCGCCTCCACCGGGGCGCCTCCCCGGGGCGCCTCCCCGGGGCGTCTCCACCGTTCCCCGGCTCCACCTCAAACTCCCCGTGAAGACACTCCACGGTGCTCTGGGAGATATGCACTCGCCTAGAGATAGAGATAGAGATACATGTATACACTCGCCTAGAGATAGAGATAGAGATACATGTATACACTCGCCTAGAGATAGAGATAGAGATACATGTATACACTCGCCTAGAGAGAGATAGAGATACATGTATACACTCGCCTAGAGATAGAGATAGAGATACATGTATACACTCGCCTAGAGATAGAGATAGAGATACATGTATACACTCGCCTAGAGATATATAGATAGAGATACATGTATACACTCGCCTAGAGATATATAGATAGAGATACATGTATACACTCGCCTAGAGATATAGAGATAGAGATACATGTATACACTCGCCTAGAGATAGAGATAGAGATACATGTATACACTCGCCTAGAGATAGAGATACATGTATACACTCGCCTAGAGATAGAGATAGAGATACATGTATACACTCGCCTAGAGATAGAGATACATGTATACACTCGCCTAGAGATAGAGATAGAGATACATGTATACACTCGCCTAGAGATAGAGATAGAGATACATGTATACACTCGCCTAGAGATAGAGATAGAGATACATGTATACACTCGCCTAGAGATAGAGATAGAGATACATGTATACACTCGCCTAGAGATAGAGATAGAGATACATGTATACACTCGCCTAGAGATAGAGATAGAGATACATGTATACACTCGCCTAGAGATAGAGATAGAGATACATGTATACACTCGCCTAGAGATAGAGATAGAGATACATGTATACACTCGCCTAGAGATATAGAGATAGAGATACATGTATGCACTCGCCTAGAGATAGAGATATAGATACATGTATACACTCGCCTAGAGATAGAGAGATAGAGATAGAGATACATGTATACACTCGCCTAGAGATAGAGATAGAGATACATGTATACACTCGCCTAGAGATAGAGATAGAGATACATGTATACACTCGCCTAGAGATAGAGATAGAGATACATGTATACACTCGCCTAGAGATAGAGATAGAGATACATGTATGCACTCGCCTAGAGATAGAGATATAGATACATGTATACACTCGCCTAGAGATAGAGAGATAGAGATAGAGATACATGTATACACTCGCCTAGAGATAGAGAGATAGAGATAGAGATACATGTATACACTCGCCTAGAGATAGAGATAGAGATACATGTATACACTCGCCTAGAGATAGAGATAGAGATACATGTATACACTCGCCTAGAGATATATAGATAGAGATAGAGATACATGTATACACTCGCCTAGAGATATATAGATAGAGATACATGTATACACTCGCCTAGAGATATAGACAGATATAGATAGATATGCACTCGCCTAGACATAGAGATAGAGATACATGTATACACTCGCCTAGAGATAGAGATAGAGATACATGTATACACTCGCCTAGAGATATATAGATAGAGATACATGTATACACTCGCCTAGAGATAGAGATAGAGATACATGTATACACTCGCCTAGAGATAGAGATACATGTATACACTCGCCTAGAGATAGAGATAGAGATACATGTATACACTCGCCTAGAGATAGAGATAGAGATACATGTATACACTCGCCTAAAGATAGAGATAGAGATACATGTATACACTCGCCTAGAGATAGAGATAGAGATACATGTATACACTCGCCTAGAGATAGAGATAGAGATACATGTATACACTCGCCTAGAGATATATAGATAGAGATACATGTATACACTCGCCTAGAGATAGAGATAGAGATACATGTATACACTCGCCTAGAGATAGAGATAGAGATACATGTATACACTCGCCTAGAGATATATAGATAGAGATACATGTATACACTCGCCTAGAGATAGAGATAGAGATACATGTATACACTCGCCTAGAGATATATAGATAGAGATACATGTATACACTCGCCTAGAGATAGAGATACATGTATACACTCGCCTAGAGATAGAGATAGAGATACATGTATACACTCGCCTAGAGATATATAGATAGAGATACATGTATACACTCGCCTAGAGATAGAGATACATGTATACACTCGCCTAGAGATAGAGATAGAGATACATGTATACACTCGCCTAGAGATAGAGATACATGTATACACTCGCCTAGAGATATAGAGATAGAGATACATGTATACACTCGCCTAGAGATAGAGATAGAGATACATGTATACACTCGCCTAGAGATAGAGATAGAGATACATGTATACACTCGCCTAGAGATATAGATAGAGATACATGTATACACTCGCCTAGAGATAGAGATAGAGATACATGTATACACTCGCCTAGAGATATATAGATAGAGATACATGTATACACTCGCCTAGAGATATATAGATAGAGATATATAGACAGATATAGATAGATATGCACTCGCCTGTGGAACAGAACAATATGAGGCTACACACACACACACACACACACACACACACACACACACACACACACACACACACACACACACACACACACACACACACACACACACACACACACACAATAGAGCAGTGGTTCCCAAACTTTTTCATATCAAGGACCCCCAAATGTACACTAATTAGCCCCGTGGACCCACATTTGAAAAGACATGCCAGGGACCCCCATGGGAGAAGATATTTTACGGCTCCAGCAGTGATTCTCAACCTGTTTAATTCC
Organism: Electrona antarctica; assembly: GCF_951216825.1. NCBI lineage: Eukaryota > Metazoa > Chordata > Actinopteri > Myctophiformes > Myctophidae > Electrona > Electrona antarctica. Next base: position 58,356 of record NW_027637737.1, read on the forward strand.
AACGACCCCCAGTTTGACATGCATTAGTCTACGGACCCATGTCTTGTGTTGTTGTCCCCTATACTGTCTAGGGACCCATGTCTTGTGTTGTTGTCCCCTATACTGTCTACGGACCCATGTCTTGTGTTGTTGTCCCCTATACTGTCTACGGACCCATGTCTTGTGTTGTTGTCCCCTATACTGTCTAGGGACCCATGTCTTGTGTTGTTGTCCCCTATACTGTCTACGGACCCATGTCTTGTGTTGTTGTCCCCTATACTGTCTACGGACCCATGTCTTGTGTTGTTGTCCCCTATACTGTCTACGGACCCATGTCTTGTGTTGTTGTCCCCTATACTGTCTAGGGACCCATGTCTTGTGTTGTTGTCCCCTATACTGTCTACGGACCCATGTCTTGTGTTGTTGTCCCCTATACTGTCTAGGGACCCATGTCTTGTGTTGTTGTCCCCTATACTGTCTACGGACCCATGTCTTGTGTTGTTGTCCTCTATACTGTCTAGGGACCCATGTCTTGTGTTGTTGTCCTCTATACTGTCTACGGACCCATGTCTTGTGTTGTTGTCCTCTATACTGTCTACGGACCCATGTCTTGTGTTGTTGTCCCCTATACTGTCTAGGGACCCATGTCTTGTGTTGTTGTCCCCTATACTGTCTACGGACCCATGTCTTGTGTTGTTGTCCCCTATACTGTCTAGGGACCCATGTCTTGTGTTGTTGTCCTCTATACTGTCTACGGACCCATGTCTTGTGTTGTTGTCCCCTATACTGTCTACGGACCCATGTCTTGTGTTGTTGTCCCCTATACTGTCTACGGACCCATGTCTTGTGTTGTTGTCCCCTATACTGTCTAGGGACCCATGTCTTGTGTTGTTGTCCCCTATACTGTCTAGGGACCCATGTCTTGTGTTGTTGTCCCCTATACTGTCTACAGACCCATGTCTTGTGTTGTTGTCCCCTATACTGTCTACAGACCCATGTCTTGTGTTGTTGTCCCCTATACTGTCTAGGGACCCATGTCTTGTGTTGTTGTCCCCTATACTGTCTAGGGACCCATGTCTTGTGTTGTTGTCCCCTATACTGTCTACAGACCCATGTCTTGTGTTGTTGTCCCCTATACTGTCTAGGGACCCATGTCTTGTGTTGTTGTCCCCTATACTGTCTACAGACCCATGTCTTGTGTTGTTGTCCCCTATACTGTCTACAGACCCATGTCTTGTGTTGTTGTCCCCTATACTGTCTAGGGACCCATGTCTTGTGTTGTTGTCCCCTATACTGTCTACGGACCCATGTCTTGTGTTGTTGTCCCCTATACTGTCTACAGACCCATGTCTTGTGTTGTTGTCCCCTATACTGTCTACAGACCCATGTCTTGTGTTGTTGTCCCCTATACTGTCTAGGGACCCATGTCTTGTGTTGTTGTCCCCTATACTGTCTACAGACCCATGTCTTGTGTTGTTGTCCCCTATACTGTCTACAGACCCATGTCTTGTGTTGTTGTCCCCTATACTGTCTAGGGACCCATGTCTTGTGTTGTTGTCCCCTATACTGTCTACGGACCCATGTCTTGTGTTGTTGTCCCCTATACTGTCTACAGACCCATGTCTTGTGTTGTTGTCCCCTATACTGTCTAGGGACCCATGTCTTGTGTTGTTGTCCCCTATACTGTCTACAGACCCATGTCTTGTGTTGTTGTCCCCTATACTGTCTACAGACCCATGTCTTGTGTTGTTGTCCCCTATACTGTCTAGGGACCCATGTCTTGTGTTGTTGTCCCCTATACTGTCTACGGACCCATGTCTTGTGTTGTTGTCCCCTATACTGTCTAGGGACCCATGTCTTGTGTTGTTGTCCCCTATACTGTCTAGGGACCCATGTCTTGTGTTGTTGTCCCCTATACTGTCTACGGACCCATGTCTTGTGTTGTTGTCCCCTATACTGTCTACGGACCCATGTCTTGTGTTGTTGTCCCCTATACTGTCTAGGGACCCATGTCTTGTGTTGTTGTCCCCTATACTGTCTACAGACCCATGTCTTGTGTTGTTGTCCCCTATACTGTCTAGGGACCCATGTCTTGTGTTGTTGTCCCCTATACTGTCTACAGACCCATGTCTTGTGTTGTTGTCCCCTATACTGTCTAGGGACCCATGTCTTGTGTTGTTGTCCTCTATACTGTCTACGGACCCATGTCTTGTGTTGTTGTCCCCTATACTGTCTACGGACCCATGTCTTGTGTTGTTGTCCCCTATACTGTCTACGGACCCATGTCTTGTGTTGTTGTCCCCTATACTGTCTACGGACCCATGTCTTGTGTTGTTGTCCCCTATACTGTCTAGGGACCCATGTCTTGTGTTGTTGTCCCCTATACTGTCTACAGACCCATGTCTTGTGTTGTTGTCCCCTATACTGTCTAGGGACCCATGTCTTGTGTTGTTGTCCCCTATACTGTCTAGGGACCCATGTCTTGTGTTGTTGTCCCCTATACTGTCTACAGACCCATGTCTTGTGTTGTTGTCCCCTATACTGTCTACAGACCCATGTCTTGTGTTGTTGTCCCCTATACTGTCTAGGGACCCATGTCTTGTGTTGTTGTCCCCTATACTGTCTAGGGACCCATGTCTTGTGTTGTTGTCCCCTATACTGTCTACGGACCCATGTCTTGTGTTGTTGTCCCCTATACTGTCTAGGGACCCATGTCTTGTGTTGTTGTCCCCTATACTGTCTAGGGACCCATGTCTTGTGTTGTTGTCCCCTATACTGTCTACGGACCCATGTCTTGTGTTGTTGTCCCCTATACTGTCTACGGACCCATGTCTTGTGTTGTTGTCCCCTATACTGTCTACGGACCCATGTCTTGTGTTGTTGTCCCCTATACTGTCTAGGGACCCATGTCTTGTGTTGTTGTCCCCTATACTGTCTACAGACCCATGTCTTGTGTTGTTGTCCCCTATACTGTCTAGGGACCCATGTCTTGTGTTGTTGTCCCCTATACTGTCTAGGGACCCATGTCTTGTGTTGTTGTCCCCTATACTGTCTACAGACCCATGTCTTGTGTTGTTGTCCCCTATACTGTCTACAGACCCATGTCTTGTGTTGTTGTCCCCTATACTGTCTACAGACCCATGTCTTGTGTTGTTGTCCCCTATACTGTCTAGGGACCCATGTCTTGTGTTGTTGTCCCCTATACTGTCTAGGGACCCATGTCTTGTGTTGTTGTCCCCTATACTGTCTACGGACCCATGTCTTGTGTTGTTGTCCCCTATACTGTCTAGGGACCCATGTCTTGTGTTGTTGTCCCCTATACTGTCTAGGGACCCATGTCTTGTGTTGTTGTCCCCTATACTGTCTAGGGACCCATGTCTTGTGTTGTTGTCCCCTATACTGTCTAGGGACCCATGTCTTGTGTTGTTGTCCCCTATACTGTCTACAGACCCATGTCTTGTGTTGTTGTCCCCTATACTGTCTAGGGACCCATGTCTTGTGTTGTTGTCCCCTATACTGTCTAGGGACCCATGTCTTGTGTTGTTGTCCCCTATACTGTCTAGGGACCCATGTCTTGTGTTGTTGTCCCCTATACTGTCTACAGACCCATGTCTTGTGTTGTTGTCCCCTATACTGTCTACAGACCCATGTCTTGTGTTGTTGTCCCCTATACTGTCTAGGGACCCATGTCTTGTGTTGTTGTCCCCTATACTGTCTAGGGACCCATGTCTTGTGTTGTTGTCCCCTATACTGTCTACGGACCCATGTCTTGTGTTCTTGTCCCCTATACTGTCTAGGGACCCATGTCTTGTGTTGTTGTCCCCTATACTGTCTACGGACCCATGTCTTGTGTTGTTGTCCCCTATACTGTCTAGGGACCCATGTCTTGTGTTGTTGTCCCCTATACTGTCTAGGGACCCATGTCTTGTGTTGTTGTCCCCTATACTGTCTACAGACCCATGTCTTGTGTTGTTGTCCCCTATACTGTCTAGGGACCCATGTCTTGTGTTGTTGTCCCCTATACTGTCTAGGGACCCATGTCTTGTGTTGTTGTCCCCTATACTGTCTAGGGACCCATGTCTTGTGTTGTTGTCCCCTATACTGTCTACGGACCCATGTCTTGTGTTGTTGTCCCCTATACTGTCTAGGGACCCATGTCTTGTGTTGTTGTCCCCTATACTGTCTAGGGACCCATGTCTTGTGTTGTTGTCCCCTATACTGTCTAGGGACCCATGTCTTGTGTTGTTGTCCCCTATACTGTCTAGGGACCCATGTCTTGTGTTGTTGTCCCCTATACTGTCTACAGACCCATGTCTTGTGTTGTTGTCCCCTATACTGTCTACGGACCCATGTCTTGTGTTGTTGTCCCCTATACTGTCTAGGGACCCATGTCTTGTGTTGTTGTCCCCTATACTGTCTAGGGACCCATGTCTTGTGTTGTTGTCCCCTATACTGTCTACAGACCCATGTCTTGTGTTGTTGTCCCCTATACTGTCTAGGGACCCATGTCTTGTGTTGTTGTCCCCTATACTGTCTAGGGACCCATGTCTTGTGTTGTTGTCCCCTATACTGTCTAGGGACCCATGTCTTGTGTTGTTGTCCCCTATACTGTCTACAGACCCATGTCTTGTGTTGTTGTCCCCTATACTGTCTACAGACCCATGTCTTGTGTTGTTGTCCCCTATACTGTCTAGGGACCCATGTCTTGTGTTGTTGTCCCCTATACTGTCTAGGGACCCATGTCTTGTGTTGTTGTCCCCTATACTGTCTAGGGACCCATGTCTTGTGTTGTTGTCCCCTATACTGTCTACGGACCCATGTCTTGTGTTGTTGTCCCCTATACTGTCTAGGGACCCATGTCTTGTGTTGTTGTCCCCTATACTGTCTACGGACCCATGTCTTGTGTTGTTGTCCCCTATACTGTCTAGGGACCCATGTCTTGTGTTGTTGTCCCCTATACTGTCTAGGGACCCATGTCTTGTGTTGTTGTCCCCTATACTGTCTACAGACCCATGTCTTGTGTTGTTGTCCCCTATACTGTCTAGGGACCCATGTCTTGTGTTGTTGTCCCCTATACTGTCTAGGGACCCATGTCTTGTGTTGTTGTCCCCTATACTGTCTACAGACCCATGTCTTGTGTTGTTGTCCCCTATACTGTCTAGGGACCCATGTCTTGTGTTGTTGTCCCCTATACTGTCTAGGGACCCATGTCTTGTGTTGTTGTCCCCTATACTGTCTACAGACCCATGTCTTGTGTTGTTGTCCCCTATACTGTCTACAGACCCATGTCTTGTGTTGTTGTCCCCTATACTGTCTAGGGACCCATGTCTTGTGTTGTTGTCCCCTATACTGTCTAGGGACCCATGTCTTGTGTTGTTGTCCCCTATACTGTCTACAGACCCATGTCTTGTGTTGTTGTCCCCTATACTGTCTAGGGACCCATGTCTTGTGTTGTTGTCCCCTATACTGTCTACAGACCCATGTCTTGTGTTGTTGTCCCCTATACTGTCTACGGACCCATGTCTTGTGTTGTTGTCCCCTATACTGTCTAGGGACCCATGTCTTGTGTTGTTGTCCCCTATACTGTCTATGGACCCATGTCTTGTGTTGTTGTCCCCTATACTGTCTACAGACCCATGTCTTGTGTTGTTGTCCCCTATACTGTCTAGGGACCCATGTCTTGTGTTGTTGTCCCCTATACTGTCTAGGGACCCATGTCTTGTGTTGTTGTCCCCTATACTGTCTACAGACCCATGTCTTGTGTTGTTGTCCCCTATACTGTCTAGGGACCCATGTCTTGTGTTGTTGTCCCCTATACTGTCTAGGGACCCATGTCTTGTGTTGTTGTCCCCTATACTGTCTACAGACCCATGTCTTGTGTTGTTGTCCCCTATACTGTCTAGGGACCCATGTCTTGTGTTGTTGTCCCCTATACTGTCTACAGACCCATGTCTTGTGTTGTTGTCCCCTATACTGTCTAGGGACCCATGTCTTGTGTTGTTGTCCCCTATACTGTCTAGGGACCCATGTCTTGTGTTGTTGTCCCCTATACTGTCTACGGACCCATGTCTTGTGTTGTTGTCCCCTATACTGTCTAGGGACCCATGTCTTGTGTTGTTGTCCCCTATACTGTCTAGGGACCCATGTCTTGTGTTGTTGTCCCCTATACTGTAACTGTGCACGGAGTACAGTATAGGAACCCCCACCGTGAGGATGTAGGGCCTCTGTGCTACTCCTCCCGCTCAACACTCCTTGCTGATTGGCTAGCACAGCTACTGTATACAAAGATCTCCCTCCCCTTTTTTGGGCCGAACAAATAATTAGAAAGAAGAAATAAACGACACGTTACAACACTTCTTTTGTTGTTTTTCTTCTTTGTAATTATTTGTTTGGTCCAAAATATTGTGTTTGTTGTCATGAGTTGTCACGACTCGAGTTGGCTTTGTCCGCGGCGTAACCGTCTACTTTTTGAAATGTCTACGGGAAAAATGCATTGGGAATCATTCCCTGGGCCTGGCGTCGTCATGAAAGGGGGCGGGACTGCAACGCTCTATGGGCTATAGTTCCAAACATTGCTCCTACGGCTGGAACTATCCCATTGAGATAGGATGAGAACTTCCGCATTCCATTGTTACAATGGGAGTCAACACTAGTGTCGCCACTCTCCTACTACATTACTCTGACCTCCAGACTCCATCTTATTGGTTATATACAGTGACATCATACCCGGGTATGCCTCCAGACTCCATCTAATTGGCTACATACAGTGACATCATACCCGGGTATGCCTCCAGACTCCATCTTATTGGCCACGGTGACGTCCGTGGACCAGACGTCGAACTGCCACCTCCTCTGTCCCAGGACTCCGCCCAGCACCGTGCCCGTGTGGACGCCCACGCGCATGTCCACGTCCGTCCCAGTCTTCTCACGCACGTAGCTGGAGGAGGAGAGGGACAAACACACGTGTGGCTGACTATAAGGTGACTCTTAGTCTTAGGGCACATTCACACTTTCACACATTCACACTCCCCGGAGCGGATCACCCAACCGTTCCCGGGACTGCATGGAGGTAGTCTCGGGACCGACTGAAGTGTACTCGGATACGGATCGATGTAATGTGAAAGCATTGAATACAGTTGAATGAAGTGTACTCGGATACAGATCGATACAACGTGAAAGCACTGAATACAGTATATATCCGTATCCGAGTACACTCTCACCCGTCCTCCACCCCCTCCTCTGAGTCACTCACGAGATGGCGTCCACCATGGACAGCCCAATCTGATGGGGCACACAGCGTACAGTAGTACCAATCTGATGGGGCACGCAGCGTACAGTAGTACCAATCTGATGGGGCACACAGCGTACAGTAGTACCAATCTGATGGGGCACGCAGCGTACAGTAGTACCAATCTGATGGGGCACACAGCGTACAGTAGTACCAATCTGATGGGGCACACAGCGTACAGTAGTACCAATCTGATGGGGCACACAGCGTACAGTAGTACCAATCTGATGGGGCACACAGCGTACAGTAGTACCAATCTGATGAGGCACACAGCGTACAGTAGTACCAATCTGATGGGGCACACAGCGTACAGTAGTACCAATCTGATGGGGCACACAGCGTACAGTAGTACCAATCTGATGGGGCACACAGCGTACAGTAGTACCAATCTGATGGGGCACACAGCGTACAGTAGTACCAATCTGATGGGGCACACAGCGTACAGTAGTACCAATCTGATGGGGCACACAGCGTACAGTAGTACCAATCTGATGGGGCACACAGCGTACAGTAGTACCAATCTGATGGGGCACACAGCGTACAGTAGTACCAATCTGATGGGGCACACAGCGTACAGTAGTACCACACAGCGTACAGTAGTACCAATCTGATGGGGCACACAGCGTACAGTAGTACCAATCTGATGGGGCACACAGCGTACAGTAGTACCAATCTGATGGGGCACACAGCGTACAGTAGTACCACACAGCGTACAGTAGTACCAATCTGATGGGGCACACAGCGTACAGTAGTACCAATCTGATGGGGCACACAGCGTACAGTAGTACCAATCTGATGGGGCACACAGCGTACAGTAGTACCACGCAGCGTACAGTAGTACCACACAGCGTACAGTAGTACCACACAGCGTACAGTAGTACCACACAGCGTACAGTAGTACCAATCTGATGGGGCACACAGCGTACAGTAGTACCAATCTGATGGGGCACACAGCGTACAGTAGTACCAATCTGATGGGGCACACAGCGTACAGTAGTACCAATCTGATGGGGCACACAGTGTACAGTAGTACCAATCTGATGGGGCACACAGCGTACAGTAGTACCACACAGCGTACAGTAGTACCAATCTGATGGGGCACACAGCGTACAGTAGTACCAATCTGATGGGGCACACAGCGTACAGTAGTACCAATCTGATGGGGCACACAGCGTACAGTAGTACCACGCAGCGTACAGTAGTACCACACAGCGTACAGTAGTACCACACAGCGTACAGTAGTACCACACAGCGTACAGTAGTACCACACAGCGTACAGTAGTACCACACAGCGTACAGTAGTACCAATCTGATGGGGCACACAGTGTACAGTAGTACCAATCTGATGGGGCACACAGCGTACAGTAGTACCAATCTGATGGGGCACACAGCGTACAGTAGTACCAATCTGATGGAGCACACAGCGTACAGTAGTACCAATCTGATGGAGCACACAGCGTACAGTAGTACCAATCTGATGGGGCACACAGCGTACAGTAGTACCACGCAGCGTACAGTAGTACCACACAGCGTACAGTAGTACCAATCTGATGGGGCACACAGCGTACAGTAGTACCAATCTGATGGGGCACACAGCGTACAGTAGTACCAATCTGATGGGGCACACAGCGTACAGTAGTACCAATCTGATGGGGCACACAGCGTACAGTAGTACCAATCTGATGGGGCACGCAGCGTACAGTAGTACCAATCTGATGGAGCACACAGCGTACAGTAGTACCAATCTGATGGAGCACACAGCGTACAGTAGTACCAATCTGATGGGGCACACAGCGTACAGTAGTACCAATCTGATGGAGCACACAGCGTACAGTAGTACCAATCTGATGGAGCACACAGCGTACAGTAGTACCAATCTGATGAGGCACACAGCGTACAGTAGTACCAATCTGATGGGGCACACAGCGTACAGTAGTACCACACAGCGTACAGTAGTACCACACAGCGTACAGTAGTACCACACAGCGTACAGTAGTACCACACAGCGTACAGTAGTACCACACAGCGTACAGTAGTACCACACAGCGTACAGTAGTACCACACAGCGTACAGTAGTACCACGCAGCGTACAGTAGTACCACACAGCGTACAGTAGTACCAATCTGATGGGGCACACAGCGTACAGTAGTACCAATCTGATGGGGCACACAGCGTACAGTAGTACCAATCTGATGGGGCACACAGCGTACAGTAGTACCAATCTGATGGGGCACACAGCGTACAGTAGTACCAATCTGATGGAGCACACAGCGTACAGTAGTACCACACAGCGTACAGTAGTACCAATCTGATGGGGCACACAGCGTACAGTAGTACCACACAGCGTACAGTAGTACCACGCAGCGTACAGTAGTACCAATCTGATGGGGCACACAGCGTACAGTAGTACCACACAGCGTACAGTAGTACCACACAGCGTACAGTAGTACCACACAGCGTACAGTAGTACCAATCTGATGGGGCACACAGCGTACAGTAGTACCAATCTGATGGAGCACACAGCGTACAGTAGTACCACACAGCGTACAGTAGTACCAATCTGATGGGGCACACAGCGTACAGTAGTACCACACAGCGTACAGTAGTACCACACAGCGTACAGTAGTACCACACAGCGTACAGTAGTACCACACAGCGTACAGTAGTACCAATCTGATGGAGCACACAGCGTACAGTAGTACCACGCAGCGTACAGTAGTACCAATCTGATGGGGCACACAGCGTACAGTAGTACCACACAGCGTACAGTAGTACCACACAGCGTACAGTAGTACCACACAGCGTACAGTAGTACCACACAGCGTACAGTAGTACCAATCTGATGGGGCACACAGCGTACAGTAGTACCACACAGCGTACAGTAGTACCACACAGCGTACAGTAGTACCACACAGCGTACAGTAGTACCACACAGCGTACAGTAGTACCAATCTGATGGGGCACACAGCGTACAGTAGTACCAATCTGATGGGGCACACAGCGTACAGTAGTACCAATCTGATGGGGCACACAGCGTACAGTAGTACCAATCTGATGGGGCACACAGCGTACAGTAGTACCAATCTGATGAGGCACACAGCGTACAGTAGTACCAATCTGATGAGGCACACAGCGTACAGTAGTACCAATCTGATGGGGCACACAGCGTACAGTAGTACCAATCTGATGGGGCACACAGCGTACAGTAGTACCAATCTGATGAGGCACACAGCGTACAGTAGTACCAATCTGATGGGGCACACAGCGTACAGTAGTACCAATCTGATGGAGCACACAGCGTACAGTAGTACCAATCTGATGGAGCACACAGCGTACAGTAGTACCAATCTGATGGAGCACACAGCGTACAGTAGTACCAATCTGATGGGGCACACAGCGTACAGTAGTACCAATCTGATGGGGCACACAGCGTACAGTAGTACCACACAGCGTACAGTAGTACCACACAGCGTACAGTAGTACCACGCAGCGTACAGTAGTACCACGCAGCGTACAGTAGTACCACGGATATTAGGGGTGTAACGATACATTTTAACGTGTACGATACGTATCACGATACATGGTTGACGATACGATACATGGACGATATCGGTTCATTATGGCGATACGATGCGATTCAATGATTTGAAATCGATACAGTAACTATTTAAAATACATGGACATTATTTTAAACTAAGTAATTAAACCCCTCTTTTTCTATTTCCTTCTAAAAAATGCTAAATACCTGCACAAAAATGTAGAATTGATACAATCGATTATTTGCATATCAAAACGATTAGATACCGATTATTTGCATCGCAAAACGATACGATATATGATACATAGTCAATGTTGCCGTTTTCATTTCGATATACTTCGATTCTTGAAATTAAAATCGATTTTTCGATGCAGTTACTATATCCTTACACCAATCTGATGGAGCAGGCAGCGTACAGTAGTAGATATCTCTGCTGTCGGGAGGAAACCTCATAACTCCAAAATGTTCATTTTTCAGGAAATGAAAAATATACACTTTTCAGGAAATGAAAAATATACATTTTTCAGGAAATTAAGAAAACCTTATATATATTTAAAACAAGGCAATACAGCCTCATCAAATTTGGTGTTGTGACTTTATTTATTGTCAATTACTTCCATGAGAGGAGGAGATGTGGTGGAGTTATCTGTTTTAGCAGACAGTTTGAGGGTCCAATATTTTCGAAACAACACAGACATAAAGGATGTTCAGTAACACTGATTTATGTAAAAAATTGAGTTATGATGGTATTAGTGTTATTTCTTCATTCAGAGCATGCCAGCAGATTACACAACATAAGAGAGGTGATGGAGCAATCTGTGTAAATGTATGACAGCTATAATTTCAATAAACATGGCGTTGTAGACACAACGTGTAAGTGTAGGTTCTGCGTAGTAGAAAGGGCTGCGACGGAGAGCAGGTTTATGTATCGAGCACCGATCCATTTCAAGCAGGTTTATGTATCGAGCACTGATCTATTTCAAGCAGGTTTATGTATCGAGCACTGATCCATTTCAAGCAGGTTTATGTATCGAGCACTGATCCATTTCAAGCAGGTTTATGTATCGAGCACTGATCCATTTCAAGCAGGTTTATGCATCGAGCACTGATCCATTTCAAGCAGGTTTATGTATCGAGCACTGATCCATTTCAAGCAGGTTTATGTATCGAGCACTGATCCATTTCAAGCAGGTTTATGTATCGAGCACTGATCCATTTCAAGCAGGTTTATGCATCGAGCACTGATCCATTTCAAGCAGGTTTATGCATCGAGCACTGATCCATTTCAAGCAGGTTTATGTATCGAGCACTGATCCATTTCAGGCAGGTTTATGCATCGAGCACTGATCCATTTCAAGCAGGTTTATGTATCGAGCACTGATCCATTTCAAGCAGGTTTATGCATCGAGCACTGATCCATTTCAAGCAGGTTTATGTATCGAGCACTGATCCATTTCAAGCAGGTTTATGTATCGAGCACTGATCCATTTCAAGCAGGTTTATGTATCGAGCACTGATCCATTTCTGGTTGCCGGAGCAGACTGCCGTAGCCGTCGTTGCTTAAAGTCACTATAGTATAGTATAAGAGTGGTGACTCACGAGATGGCGTCCACCATGGCCAGGCCCATCCTGATGGAGCAGGCAGCGTGGTCCTCCCTGTAGTCTGGCAGACCACAGATGCAGTAGTAACAGTCTCCCAGGATCTTGATCCTCAGCTGGTAGTGATCCTGCACCGGCAGAGAGAGGGAGAGGGAGAGGGAGAGGGAGAGGGAGAGAGACAGAGACAGAGACAGAGACAGAGAGAGAGAGAGACAGAGAGAGAGAGAGACAGAGAGACAGAGAGAGACAGAGAGAGAGACAGAGAGAGACAGAGAGAGACAGAGACAGAGACAGAGAGAGAGAGAGACAGAGAGAGAGAGAGACAGAGAGACAGAGAGAGAGACAGAGAGAGACAGAGAGAGAGACAGAGAGAGACAGAGAGAGACAGAGACAGAGACAGAGACAGAGAGAGAGAGAGACAGAGAGAGAGAGAGAGAGAGAGACAGACAGACAGACAGACAGACAGACAGACAGAGACAGAGAGAGAGAGAGAGAGAGAGAGAGAGAGAGAGACAGAGAGACAGAGAGAGAGACAGAGAGAGACAGAGAGAGACAGAGACAGAGACAGAGACAGAGAGAGAGAGAGACAGAGAGAGAGAGAGAGAGAGAGAGAGAGAGAGAGACAGAGAGACAGAGAGAGAAGAGACAGAGAGACAGAGAGAGACAGAGACAGAGACAGAGAGAGAGAGAGAGAGAGAGAGACAGAGAGAGAGAGAGAGAGAGAGAGAGAGACAGAGAGAGAGAGAGAGAGAGAGAGAGAGAGAGAGAGACAGAGAGAGAGACAGAGACAGAGACAGATTTTTTTTAAATCCTTTATTTTCTATTAAACTGTATCAGTTTTAAAACATGACATCATTCCAAAAATAGCAAAAACCCTATAACAATACATAATTAAAAAACAACTGTTCCTCCACAACAGAACACAGCGCCTCATTAAAGCACCACTGAAAAATAAAGAAATCAACATCATTCATAAGTGAATAGAAACCGAAGTCCACTCTGATTCTGGCCCTTACCAATGCCTTAAACATTGGCAAGAGCTCCACCCCTGAACCATTCAACATTTGATTTTTCCTGGTCTTATAGATGGCCAATTAAGCCTGTCCCACAACAAAATTCAAAACCTGCCACTTTTTTGCATTGTCCTTGCTGTAACCAGCACCAAGAATAAAAGTCATTTCGCACCAGTCCTCATCACAACATGAAAAAAACACTTAAAATATCAAATAAACTTTGTAATCTAACTTGGAATTGAGTTTCTGAACCATTTTCTTCAGTCTGTACACTTCTTGAGAGGTATAACCATTCTCTGACTTGTCTTTCATCTGAGATCTGACAGATTTTAAGAACATTTTTTCATCCCCAAAATGATCTCCAACCTCTACATTCTTCATGTTTTTAGTTTAGTCTGCAGAAACCTTTGAATTTGCCTGATTTCATAGTTTTTTTCCCCTGGTGAATTCACAGACTGTGGAAAATCACTGTCATCACAATCCCCCCATTCCTCACATCCTCCCTCCTCCTCCTCCTCTTCCTCCTCTTCCTCCCCCTCCACCACCTCCTCAACCTCTATGTCTTTAGACACACACTCCGTCTGTTTCTCCTTCTGGGTGAGAACATCTACTTTCAAACCTTTTTTGGCTTGAGTGCCCTTACTATCCCTTCCTTTCCTTTTGAGAGTATTAACCTCTGCAGTTATGTCCATCTGAACTGTTTCATCACTATTAACAACCACACTTCCTTTCTGACTGACACATGCTGTGCTATGTGCCTGTCTTTCACTGTCTTTCTGTTTCTCCTGTTCTCCTGAACCCGTTGCCTGTTCTGTATCTGGTGCCTGCTCTGTCCCCGTTGCGACAGGGGTGGATTGGTCATGAACTGTAACCTTGACCCTAACGGTGCCTGTACTGTCTGCTCCTCACTCACACCGTCCTGACTCTGCTGCGCGCCCCCCGCAGCCCCCTCCTCCTCCTCCCCCCGTTCAGTAGAAGCGCCTGTGTCTCTTCCAGGACACGCACGGGCCAAGTGCCCCTCCAATCCACATTTGAAGCACTTCAAAGTGCCAGAAGTTGCATACACTGTATAATTAAAATCATCAACTTTGACGCTAAACACCAGATTGAGTTCCTCATCTGAAATATTCAGTAAAGTATAGCTCAAAGGCTACATATTCAGTCAGACTTTTGGTGAGTTGTCCTGACAACTCACCCCTAAACGTGAAGACATCTCACCCCGAAAGTGGCCAAAAGTGAAGACATCTCACCCCGGAAAGTGAAGACATCTCACCCCTAAAAAAGCAGGGGTGAGATGTCTTCACGTTTAGGGGTGAGTTGTCTGGACAACTCACCAAAAGTGGCTTTAGGGGTGAGTTGTCTTGTTACCTTCAGGATCATAAGGACCGTATATGCGATACGACGTGTTTCAGTAGCGGGGACTTGCACCCCGACGGCAGCTTTTTTATCGATGAAATAATCTTTCCATACGTGGACAATTCTCTCGCCAAATCGGCGTCATTAATGAACGGCGGGACATTAGAAATCGTGACTCTTTTGGACGGTGTAGAAAGGGGAGACACAGAAACAAATGATCCATTTATCACAACCAGTGTTGTTCAAGTTACTTTTAAAAAGTAAAGAGTTATAGTTATAGTTACTTATCTAAAAAAGTAACTTTTTTTAGATAAGTTACTTTACTTTACTTTACTTTATGAAAGTAACTTGAAAAGTTACTTTACTTTACTTTAAAAAATAATAATATAAAAAACGATTTAAAAGAAGGTTTTTTGTTCTGCTGCACAGTAAGAGAAAAGACAACTCCCTCCTAACATTATGAAATGTAGTGGAACAATAAAACATGTTCAGAAATTTTGACAGGCATTGTAGCCTCAACTTGCCTTCAAAACAAATGGTGCTGTGCAAATTTGCAATATGAAA
>NW_027637736.1:0-79023 GCF_951216825.1 Electrona antarctica
CAGAGAAGCAGAGTCTGAGCAGCTACAGGAAGGATGGAGGGGTTCAGACAAGGTTTTCCAACTCCGTGCCTAAATGTCACTTTCACAGCGAAATAAGCCCAGTTTGGCCCTGTTCACTTTTGCTTAGCAGAGTCTGTATCTTCAAAACTAGACACTCTGCAGGCCTATAAGCTTGGCTGGGGGCAGAGAAGCAGAGTCTGAGCAGCTACAGGAAGGATGGAGGGGTTCAGACAAGGTTTTCCAACTCCGTGCCTAAATGTCACTTTCACAGCGAAATAAGCCCAGTTTGGCCCTGTTCACTTTTGCTTAGCAGAGTCTGTATCTTCAAAACTAGACACTCTGCAGGCCTATAAGCTTGGCTGGGGGCAGAGAAGCAGAGTCTGAGCAGCTACAGGAAGGATGGAGGGGTTCAGACAAGGTTTTCCAACTCCGTGCCTAAATGTCACTTTCACAGCGAAATAAGCCCAGTTTGGCCCTGTTCACTTTTGCTTAGCAGAGTCTGTATCTTCAAAACTAGACACTCTGCAGGCCTATAAGCTTGGCTGG
The DNA here is from genome assembly GCF_951216825.1 of Electrona antarctica. NCBI lineage: Eukaryota > Metazoa > Chordata > Actinopteri > Myctophiformes > Myctophidae > Electrona > Electrona antarctica. Next base: position 547 of record NW_027637736.1, read on the forward strand.
GGGCAGAGAAGCAGAGTCTGAGCAGCTACAGGAAGGATGGAGGGGTTCAGACAAGGTTTTCCAACTCCGTGCCTAAATGTCACTTTCACAGCGAAATAAGCCCAGTTTGGCCCTGTTCACTTTTGCTTAGCAGAGTCTGTATCTTCAAAACTAGACACTCTGCAGGCCTATAAGCTTGGCTGGGGGCAGAGAAGCAGAGTCTGAGCAGCTACAGGAAGGATGGAGGGGTTCAGACAAGGTTTTCCAAGTCCGTGCCTAAATGTCACTTTCACAGCGAAATAAGCCCAGTTTGGCCCTGTTCACTTTTGCTTAGCAGAGTCTGTATCTTCAAAACTAGACACTCTGCAGGCCTATATCAGCCCAATATCAATATCAGCCCAATATCAATATCAGCCCAATATCAGCATCAGCCCAATATCAGCATCAGCCCAATATCAGCATCAGCCCAATATCAGCATCAGCCCAATATCAGCATCAGCCCAATATCAGCATCAGCCCAATATCAGCATCAGCCCAATATCAGCATCAGCCCAATATCAGCATCAGCCCAATATCAGCATCAGCCCAATATCAGCATCAGCCCAATATCAGCATCAGCCCAATATCAGCATCAGCCCAATATCAGCATCAGCCCAATATCAGCATCAGCCCAATATCAGCATCAGCCCAATATCAGCATCAGCCCAATATCAGCATCAGCCCAATATCAGCATCAGCCCAATATCAGCATCAGCCCAATATCAGCATCAGCCCAATATCAGCATCAGCCCAATATCAGCATCAGCCCAATATCAGCATCAGCCCAATATCAGCATCAGCCCAATATCAGCATCAGCCCAATATCAGCATCAGCCCAATATCAGCATCAGCCCAATATCAGCATCAGCCCAATATCAGCATCAGCCCAATATCAGCATCAGCCCAATATCAGCATCAGCCCAATATCAGCATCAGCCCAATATCAGCATCAGCCCAATATCAGCATCAGCCCAATATCAGCATCAGCCCAATCATATCAGCATCAGCCCAATATCAGCATCAGCCCAATATCAGCATCAGCCCAATATCAGCATCAGCCCAATATCAGCATCAGCCCAATATCAGCATCAGCCCAATATCAGCATCAGCCCAATATCAGCATCAGCCCAATATCAGCATCAGCCCAATATCAGCATCAGCCCAATATCAGCATCAGCCCAATATCAGCATCAGCCCAATATCAGCATCAGCCCAATATCAGCATCAGCCCATATCAGCATCAGCCCAATATCAGCATCAGCCCAATATCAGCATCAGCCCAATATCAGCATCAGCCCAATATCAGCATCAGCCCAATATCAGCATCAGCCCAATATCAGCATCAGCCCAATATCAGCATCAGCCCAATATCAGCATCAGCCCAATATCAGCATCAGCCCAATATCAGCATCAGCCCAATATCAGCATCAGCCCAATATCAGCATCAGCCCAATATCAGCATCAGCCCAATATCAGCATCAGCCCAATATCAGCATCAGCCCAATATCAGCATCAGCCCAATATCAGCATCAGCCCAATATCAGCATCAGCCCAATATCAGCATCAGCCCAATATCAGCATCAGCCCAATATCAGCATCAGCCCAATATCAGCATCAGCCCAATATCAGCATCAGCCCAATATCAGCATCAGCCCAATATCAGCATCAGCCCTAGACACTCTGCAGGCCTATAAGCTTGGCTGGGGGCAGAGAAGCAGCCCAATATGATATAATATCAGCTGATGCTGATATTGGGCTGATGCTGATATTGGGCTGATGCTGATATTGGGCTGATGCTGATATTGGGCTGATGCTGATATTGGGCTGATGCTGATATTGGCTGATGCTGATATTGGGCTGATGCTGATATTGGGCTGATGCTGATATTGGGCTGATGCTGATATTGGGCTGATGCTGATATTGGGCTGATGCTGATATTGGGCTGATGCTGATATTGGGCTGATGCTGATATTGGGCTGATGCTGATATTGGGCTGATGCTGATATTGGGCTGATGCTGATATTGGGCTGATGCTGATATTGGGCTGATGCTGATATTGGGCTGATGCTGATATTGGGCTGATGCTGATATTGGGCTGATGCTGATATTGGGCTGATGCTGATATTGGGCTGATGCTGATATTGGGCTGATGCTGATATTGGGCTGATGCTGATATTGGGCTGATGCTGATATTGGGCTGATGCTGATATTGGGCTGATGCTGATATTGGGCTGATGCTGATATTGGGCTGATGCTGATATTGGGCTGATGCTGATATTGGGCTGATGCTGATATTGGGCTGATGCTGATATTGGGCTGATGCTGATATTGGGCTGATGCTGATTGGGCTGATGCTGATATTGGGCTGATGCTGATATTGGGCTGATGCTGATATTGGGCTGATGCTGATATTGGGCTGATGCTGATATTGGGCTGATGCTGATATTGGGCTGATGCTGATATTGGGCTGATGCTGATATTGGGCTGATGCTGATATTGGGCTGATGCTGATATTGGGCTGATGCTGATATTGGGCTGATGCTGATATTGGGCTGATGCTGATATTGGGCTGATGCTGATATTGGGCTGATGCTGATATTGGGCTGATGCTGATATTGGGCTGATGCTGATATTGGGCTGATGCTGATATTGGGCTGATGCTGATATTGGGCTGATGCTGATATTGGGCTGATGCTGATATTGGGCTGATGCTGATATTGGGCTGATGCTGATATTGGGCTGATGCTGATATTGGGCTGATGCTGATATTGGGCTGATGCTGATATTGGGCTGATGCTGATATTGGGCTGATGCTGATATTGGGCTGATGCTGATATTGGGCTGATGCTGATATTGGGCTGATGCTGATATTGGGCTGATGCTGATATTGGGCTGATGCTGATATTGGGCTGATGCTGATATTGGGCTGATGCTGATATTGGGCTGATGCTGATATTGGGCTGATGCTGATATTGGGCTGATGCTGATATTGGGCTGATGCTGATATTGGGCTGATGCTGATATTGGGCTGATGCTGATATTGGGCTGATGCTGATATTGGGCTGATGCTGATATTGGGCTGATGCTGATATTGGGCTGATGCTGATATTGGGCTGATGCTGATATTGGGCTGATGCTGATATTGGGCTGATGCTGATATTGGGCTGATGCTGATATTGGGCTGATGCTGATATTGGGCTGATGCTGATATTGGGCTGATGCTGATATTGGGCTGATGCTGATATTGGGCTGATGCTGATATTGGGCTGATGCTGATATTGGGCTGATGCTGATATTGGGCTGATGCTGATATTGGGCTGATGCTGATATTGGGCTGATGCTGATATTGGGCTGATGCTGATATTGGGCTGATGCTGATATTGGGCTGATGCTGATATTGGGCTGATGCTGATATTGGGCTGATGCTGATATTGGGCTGATGCTGATATTGGGCTGATGCTGATATTGGGCTGATGCTGATATTGGGCTGATGCTGATATTGGGCTGATGCTGATATTGGGCTGATGCTGATATTGGGCTGATGCTGATATTGGGCTGATGCTGATATTGGGCTGATGCTGATATTGGGCTGATGCTGATATTGGGCTGATGCTGATATTGGGCTGATGCTGATATTGGGCTGATGCTGATATTGGGCTGATGCTGATATTGGGCTGATGCTGATATTGGGCTGATGCTGATATTGGGCTGATGCTGATATTGGGCTGATGCTGATATTGGGCTGATGCTGATATTGGGCTGATGCTGATATTGGGCTGATGCTGATATTGGGCTGATGCTGATATTGGGCTGATGCTGATATTGGGCTGATGCTGATATTGGGCTGATGCTGATATTGGGCTGATGCTGATATTGGGCTGATGCTGATATTGGGCTGATGCTGATATTGGGCTGATGCTGATATTGGGCTGATGCTGATATTGGGCTGATGCTGATATTGGGCTGATGCTGATATTGGGCTGATGCTGATATTGGGCTGATGCTGATATTGGGCTGATGCTGATATTGGGCTGATGCTGATATTGGGCTGATGCTGATATTGGGCTGATGCTGATATTGGGCTGATGCTGATATTGGGCTGATGCTGATATTGGGCTGATATTGATATTGGGCTGATATTGATATTGGGCTGATATAGGCCTGCAGAGTGTCTAGTTTTGAAGATACAGACTCTGCTAAGCAAAAGTGAACAGGGCCAAACTGGGCTTATTTCGCTGTGAAAGTGACATTTAGGCACGGAGTTGGAAAACCTTGTCTGAACCCCTCCATCCTTCCTGTAGCTGCTCAGACTCTGCTTCTCTGCCCCCAGCCAAGCTTATAGGCCTGCAGAGTGTCTAGTTTTGAAGATACAGACTCTGCTAAGCAAAAGTGAACAGGGCCAAACTGGGCTTATTTCGCTGTGAAAGTGACATTTAGGCACGGAGTTGGAAAACCTTGTCTGAACCCCTCCATCCTTCCTGTAGCTGCTCAGACTCTGCTTCTCTGCCCCCAGCCAAGCTTATAGGCCTGCAGAGTGTCTAGTTTTGAAGATACAGACTCTGCTAAGCAAAAGTGAACAGGGCCAAACTGGGCTTATTTCGCTGTGAAAGTGACATTTAGGCACGGAGTTGGAAAACCTTGTCTGAACCCCTCCATCCTTCCTGTAGCTGCTCAGACTCTGCTTCTCTGCCCCCAGCCAAGCTTATAGGCCTGCAGAGTGTCTAGTTTTGAAGATACAGACTCTGCTAAGCAAAAGTGAACAGGGCCAAACTGGGCTTATTTCGCTGTGAAAGTGACATTTAGGCACGGAGTTGGAAAACCTTGTCTGAACCCCTCCATCCTTCCTGTAGCTGCTCAGACTCTGCTTCTCTGCCCCCAGCCAAGCTTATAGGCCTGCAGAGTGTCTAGTTTTGAAGATACAGACTCTGCTAAGCAAAAGTGAACAGGGCCAAACTGGGCTTATTTCGCTGTGAAAGTGACATTTAGGCACGGAGTTGGAAAACCTTGTCTGAACCCCTCCATCCTTCCTGTAGCTGCTCAGACTCTGCTTCTCTGCCCCCAGCCAAGCTTATAGGCCTGCAGAGTGTCTAGTTTTGAAGATACAGACTCTGCTAAGCAAAAGTGAACAGGGCCAAACTGGGCTTATTTCGCTGTGAAAGTGACATTTAGGCACGGAGTTGGAAAACCTTGTCTGAACCCCTCCATCCTTCCTGTAGCTGCTCAGACTCTGCTTCTCTGCCCCCAGCCAAGCTTATAGGCCTGCAGAGTGTCTAGTTTTGAAGATACAGACTCTGCTAAGCAAAAGTGAACAGGGCCAAACTGGGCTTATTTCGCTGTGAAAGTGACATTTAGGCACGGAGTTGGAAAACCTTGTCTGAACCCCTCCATCCTTCCTGTAGCTGCTCAGACTCTGCTTCTCTGCCCCCAGCCAAGCTTATAGGCCTGCAGAGTGTCTAGTTTTGAAGATACAGACTCTGCTAAGCAAAAGTGAACAGGGCCAAACTGGGCTTATTTCGCTGTGAAAGTGACATTTAGGCACGGAGTTGGAAAACCTTGTCTGAACCCCTCCATCCTTCCTGTAGCTGCTCAGACTCTGCTTCTCTGCCCCCAGCCAAGCTTATAGGCCTGCAGAGTGTCTAGTTTTGAAGATACAGACTCTGCTAAGCAAAAGTGAACAGGGCCAAACTGGGCTTATTTCGCTGTGAAAGTGACATTTAGGCACGGAGTTGGAAAACCTTGTCTGAACCCCTCCATCCTTCCTGTAGCTGCTCAGACTCTGCTTCTCTGCCCCCAGCCAAGCTTATAGGCCTGCAGAGTGTCTAGTTTTGAAGATACAGACTCTGCTAAGCAAAAGTGAACAGGGCCAAACTGGGCTTATTTCGCTGTGAAAGTGACATTTAGGCACGGAGTTGGAAAACCTTGTCTGAACCCCTCCATCCTTCCTGTAGCTGCTCAGACTCTGCTTCTCTGCCCCCAGCCAAGCTTATAGGCCTGCAGAGTGTCTAGTTTTGAAGATACAGACTCTGCTAAGCAAAAGTGAACAGGGCCAAACTGGGCTTATTTCGCTGTGAAAGTGACATTTAGGCACGGAGTTGGAAAACCTTGTCTGAACCCCTCCATCCTTCCTGTAGCTGCTCAGACTCTGCTTCTCTGCCCCCAGCCAAGCTTATAGGCCTGCAGAGTGTCTAGTTTTGAAGATACAGACTCTGCTAAGCAAAAGTGAACAGGGCCAAACTGGGCTTATTTCGCTGTGAAAGTGACATTTAGGCACGGAGTTGGAAAACCTTGTCTGAACCCCTCCATCCTTCCTGTAGCTGCTCAGACTCTGCTTCTCTGCCCCCAGCCAAGCTTATAGGCCTGCAGAGTGTCTAGTTTTGAAGATACAGACTCTGCTAAGCAAAAGTGAACAGGGCCAAACTGGGCTTATTTCGCTGTGAAAGTGACATTTAGGCACGGAGTTGGAAAACCTTGTCTGAACCCCTCCATCCTTCCTGTAGCTGCTCAGACTCTGCTTCTCTGCCCCCAGCCAAGCTTATAGGCCTGCAGAGTGTCTAGTTTTGAAGATACAGACTCTGCTAAGCAAAAGTGAACAGGGCCAAACTGGGCTTATTTCGCTGTGAAAGTGACATTTAGGCACGGAGTTGGAAAACCTTGTCTGAACCCCTCCATCCTTCCTGTAGCTGCTCAGACTCTGCTTCTCTGCCCCCAGCCAAGCTTATAGGCCTGCAGAGTGTCTAGTTTTGAAGATACAGACTCTGCTAAGCAAAAGTGAACAGGGCCAAACTGGGCTTATTTCGCTGTGAAAGTGACATTTAGGCACGGAGTTGGAAAACCTTGTCTGAACCCCTCCATCCTTCCTGTAGCTGCTCAGACTCTGCTTCTCTGCCCCCAGCCAAGCTTATAGGCCTGCAGAGTGTCTAGTTTTGAAGATACAGACTCTGCTAAGCAAAAGTGAACAGGGCCAAACTGGGCTTATTTCGCTGTGAAAGTGACATTTAGGCACGGAGTTGGAAAACCTTGTCTGAACCCCTCCATCCTTCCTGTAGCTGCTCAGACTCTGCTTCTCTGCCCCCAGCCAAGCTTATAGGCCTGCAGAGTGTCTAGTTTTGAAGATACAGACTCTGCTAAGCAAAAGTGAACAGGGCCAAACTGGGCTTATTTCGCTGTGAAAGTGACATTTAGGCACGGAGTTGGAAAACCTTGTCTGAACCCCTCCATCCTTCCTGTAGCTGCTCAGACTCTGCTTCTCTGCCCCCAGCCAAGCTTATAGGCCTGCAGAGTGTCTAGTTTTGAAGATACAGACTCTGCTAAGCAAAAGTGAACAGGGCCAAACTGGGCTTATTTCGCTGTGAAAGTGACATTTAGGCACGGAGTTGGAAAACCTTGTCTGAACCCCTCCATCCTTCCTGTAGCTGCTCAGACTCTGCTTCTCTGCCCCCAGCCAAGCTTATAGGCCTGCAGAGTGTCTAGTTTTGAAGATACAGACTCTGCTAAGCAAAAGTGAACAGGGCCAAACTGGGCTTATTTCGCTGTGAAAGTGACATTTAGGCACGGAGTTGGAAAACCTTGTCTGAACCCCTCCATCCTTCCTGTAGCTGCTCAGACTCTGCTTCTCTGCCCCCAGCCAAGCTTATAGGCCTGCAGAGTGTCTAGTTTTGAAGATACAGACTCTGCTAAGCAAAAGTGAACAGGGCCAAACTGGGCTTATTTCGCTGTGAAAGTGACATTTAGGCACGGAGTTGGAAAACCTTGTCTGAACCCCTCCATCCTTCCTGTAGCTGCTCAGACTCTGCTTCTCTGCCCCCAGCCAAGCTTATAGGCCTGCAGAGTGTCTAGTTTTGAAGATACAGACTCTGCTAAGCAAAAGTGAACAGGGCCAAACTGGGCTTATTTCGCTGTGAAAGTGACATTTAGGCACGGAGTTGGAAAACCTTGTCTGAACCCCTCCATCCTTCCTGTAGCTGCTCAGACTCTGCTTCTCTGCCCCCAGCCAAGCTTATAGGCCTGCAGAGTGTCTAGTTTTGAAGATACAGACTCTGCTAAGCAAAAGTGAACAGGGCCAAACTGGGCTTATTTCGCTGTGAAAGTGACATTTAGGCACGGAGTTGGAAAACCTTGTCTGAACCCCTCCATCCTTCCTGTAGCTGCTCAGACTCTGCTTCTCTGCCCCCAGCCAAGCTTATAGGCCTGCAGAGTGTCTAGTTTTGAAGATACAGACTCTGCTAAGCAAAAGTGAACAGGGCCAAACTGGGCTTATTTCGCTGTGAAAGTGACATTTAGGCACGGAGTTGGAAAACCTTGTCTGAACCCCTCCATCCTTCCTGTAGCTGCTCAGACTCTGCTTCTCTGCCCCCAGCCAAGCTTATAGGCCTGCAGAGTGTCTAGTTTTGAAGATACAGACTCTGCTAAGCAAAAGTGAACAGGGCCAAACTGGGCTTATTTCGCTGTGAAAGTGACATTTAGGCACGGAGTTGGAAAACCTTGTCTGAACCCCTCCATCCTTCCTGTAGCTGCTCAGACTCTGCTTCTCTGCCCCCAGCCAAGCTTATAGGCCTGCAGAGTGTCTAGTTTTGAAGATACAGACTCTGCTAAGCAAAAGTGAACAGGGCCAAACTGGGCTTATTTCGCTGTGAAAGTGACATTTAGGCACGGAGTTGGAAAACCTTGTCTGAACCCCTCCATCCTTCCTGTAGCTGCTCAGACTCTGCTTCTCTGCCCCCAGCCAAGCTTATAGGCCTGCAGAGTGTCTAGTTTTGAAGATACAGACTCTGCTAAGCAAAAGTGAACAGGGCCAAACTGGGCTTATTTCGCTGTGAAAGTGACATTTAGGCACGGAGTTGGAAAACCTTGTCTGAACCCCTCCATCCTTCCTGTAGCTGCTCAGACTCTGCTTCTCTGCCCCCAGCCAAGCTTATAGGCCTGCAGAGTGTCTAGTTTTGAAGATACAGACTCTGCTAAGCAAAAGTGAACAGGGCCAAACTGGGCTTATTTCGCTGTGAAAGTGACATTTAGGCACGGAGTTGGAAAACCTTGTCTGAACCCCTCCATCCTTCCTGTAGCTGCTCAGACTCTGCTTCTCTGCCCCCAGCCAAGCTTATAGGCCTGCAGAGTGTCTAGTTTTGAAGATACAGACTCTGCTAAGCAAAAGTGAACAGGGCCAAACTGGGCTTATTTCGCTGTGAAAGTGACATTTAGGCACGGAGTTGGAAAACCTTGTCTGAACCCCTCCATCCTTCCTGTAGCTGCTCAGACTCTGCTTCTCTGCCCCCAGCCAAGCTTATAGGCCTGCAGAGTGTCTAGTTTTGAAGATACAGACTCTGCTAAGCAAAAGTGAACAGGGCCAAACTGGGCTTATTTCGCTGTGAAAGTGACATTTAGGCACGGAGTTGGAAAACCTTGTCTGAACCCCTCCATCCTTCCTGTAGCTGCTCAGACTCTGCTTCTCTGCCCCCAGCCAAGCTTATAGGCCTGCAGAGTGTCTAGTTTTGAAGATACAGACTCTGCTAAGCAAAAGTGAACAGGGCCAAACTGGGCTTATTTCGCTGTGAAAGTGACATTTAGGCACGGAGTTGGAAAACCTTGTCTGAACCCCTCCATCCTTCCTGTAGCTGCTCAGACTCTGCTTCTCTGCCCCCAGCCAAGCTTATAGGCCTGCAGAGTGTCTAGTTTTGAAGATACAGACTCTGCTAAGCAAAAGTGAACAGGGCCAAACTGGGCTTATTTCGCTGTGAAAGTGACATTTAGGCACGGAGTTGGAAAACCTTGTCTGAACCCCTCCATCCTTCCTGTAGCTGCTCAGACTCTGCTTCTCTGCCCCCAGCCAAGCTTATAGGCCTGCAGAGTGTCTAGTTTTGAAGATACAGACTCTGCTAAGCAAAAGTGAACAGGGCCAAACTGGGCTTATTTCGCTGTGAAAGTGACATTTAGGCACGGAGTTGGAAAACCTTGTCTGAACCCCTCCATCCTTCCTGTAGCTGCTCAGACTCTGCTTCTCTGCCCCCAGCCAAGCTTATAGGCCTGCAGAGTGTCTAGTTTTGAAGATACAGACTCTGCTAAGCAAAAGTGAACAGGGCCAAACTGGGCTTATTTCGCTGTGAAAGTGACATTTAGGCACGGAGTTGGAAAACCTTGTCTGAACCCCTCCATCCTTCCTGTAGCTGCTCAGACTCTGCTTCTCTGCCCCCAGCCAAGCTTATAGGCCTGCAGAGTGTCTAGTTTTGAAGATACAGACTCTGCTAAGCAAAAGTGAACAGGGCCAAACTGGGCTTATTTCGCTGTGAAAGTGACATTTAGGCACGGAGTTGGAAAACCTTGTCTGAACCCCTCCATCCTTCCTGTAGCTGCTCAGACTCTGCTTCTCTGCCCCCAGCCAAGCTTATAGGCCTGCAGAGTGTCTAGTTTTGAAGATACAGACTCTGCTAAGCAAAAGTGAACAGGGCCAAACTGGGCTTATTTCGCTGTGAAAGTGACATTTAGGCACGGAGTTGGAAAACCTTGTCTGAACCCCTCCATCCTTCCTGTAGCTGCTCAGACTCTGCTTCTCTGCCCCCAGCCAAGCTTATAGGCCTGCAGAGTGTCTAGTTTTGAAGATACAGACTCTGCTAAGCAAAAGTGAACAGGGCCAAACTGGGCTTATTTCGCTGTGAAAGTGACATTTAGGCACGGAGTTGGAAAACCTTGTCTGAACCCCTCCATCCTTCCTGTAGCTGCTCAGACTCTGCTTCTCTGCCCCCAGCCAAGCTTATAGGCCTGCAGAGTGTCTAGTTTTGAAGATACAGACTCTGCTAAGCAAAAGTGAACAGGGCCAAACTGGGCTTATTTCGCTGTGAAAGTGACATTTAGGCACGGAGTTGGAAAACCTTGTCTGAACCCCTCCATCCTTCCTGTAGCTGCTCAGACTCTGCTTCTCTGCCCCCAGCCAAGCTTATAGGCCTGCAGAGTGTCTAGTTTTGAAGATACAGACTCTGCTAAGCAAAAGTGAACAGGGCCAAACTGGGCTTATTTCGCTGTGAAAGTGACATTTAGGCACGGAGTTGGAAAACCTTGTCTGAACCCCTCCATCCTTCCTGTAGCTGCTCAGACTCTGCTTCTCTGCCCCCAGCCAAGCTTATAGGCCTGCAGAGTGTCTAGTTTTGAAGATACAGACTCTGCTAAGCAAAAGTGAACAGGGCCAAACTGGGCTTATTTCGCTGTGAAAGTGACATTTAGGCACGGAGTTGGAAAACCTTGTCTGAACCCCTCCATCCTTCCTGTAGCTGCTCAGACTCTGCTTCTCTGCCCCCAGCCAAGCTTATAGGCCTGCAGAGTGTCTAGTTTTGAAGATACAGACTCTGCTAAGCAAAAGTGAACAGGGCCAAACTGGGCTTATTTCGCTGTGAAAGTGACATTTAGGCACGGAGTTGGAAAACCTTGTCTGAACCCCTCCATCCTTCCTGTAGCTGCTCAGACTCTGCTTCTCTGCCCCCAGCCAAGCTTATAGGCCTGCAGAGTGTCTAGTTTTGAAGATACAGACTCTGCTAAGCAAAAGTGAACAGGGCCAAACTGGGCTTATTTCGCTGTGAAAGTGACATTTAGGCACGGAGTTGGAAAACCTTGTCTGAACCCCTCCATCCTTCCTGTAGCTGCTCAGACTCTGCTTCTCTGCCCCCAGCCAAGCTTATAGGCCTGCAGAGTGTCTAGTTTTGAAGATACAGACTCTGCTAAGCAAAAGTGAACAGGGCCAAACTGGGCTTATTTCGCTGTGAAAGTGACATTTAGGCACGGAGTTGGAAAACCTTGTCTGAACCCCTCCATCCTTCCTGTAGCTGCTCAGACTCTGCTTCTCTGCCCCCAGCCAAGCTTATAGGCCTGCAGAGTGTCTAGTTTTGAAGATACAGACTCTGCTAAGCAAAAGTGAACAGGGCCAAACTGGGCTTATTTCGCTGTGAAAGTGACATTTAGGCACGGAGTTGGAAAACCTTGTCTGAACCCCTCCATCCTTCCTGTAGCTGCTCAGACTCTGCTTCTCTGCCCCCAGCCAAGCTTATAGGCCTGCAGAGTGTCTAGTTTTGAAGATACAGACTCTGCTAAGCAAAAGTGAACAGGGCCAAACTGGGCTTATTTCGCTGTGAAAGTGACATTTAGGCACGGAGTTGGAAAACCTTGTCTGAACCCCTCCATCCTTCCTGTAGCTGCTCAGACTCTGCTTCTCTGCCCCCAGCCAAGCTTATAGGCCTGCAGAGTGTCTAGTTTTGAAGATACAGACTCTGCTAAGCAAAAGTGAACAGGGCCAAACTGGGCTTATTTCGCTGTGAAAGTGACATCGAAATTTCACAGCGAAATAAGCCCAGTTTGGCCCTGTTCACTTTTGCTTAGCAGAGTCTGTATCTTCAAAACTAGACACTCTGCAGGCCTATAAGCTTGGCTGGGGGCAGAGAAGCAGAGTCTGAGCAGCTACAGGAAGGATGGAGGGGTTCAGACAAGGTTTTCCAACTCCGTGCCTAAATGTCACTTTCACAGCGAAATAAGCCCAGTTTGGCCCTGTTCACTTTTGCTTAGCAGAGTCTGTATCTTCAAAACTAGACACTCTGCAGGCCTATAAGCTTGGCTGGGGGCAGAGAAGCAGAGTCTGAGCAGCTACAGGAAGGATGGAGGGGTTCAGACAAGGTTTTCCAACTCCGTGCCTAAATGTCACTTTCACAGCGAAATAAGCCCAGTTTGGCCCTGTTCACTTTTGCTTAGCAGAGTCTGTATCTTCAAAACTAGACACTCTGCAGGCCTATAAGCTTGGCTGGGGGCAGAGAAGCAGAGTCTGAGCAGCTACAGGAAGGATGGAGGGGTTCAGACAAGGTTTTCCAACTCCGTGCCTAAATGTCACTTTCACAGCGAAATAAGCCCAGTTTGGCCCTGTTCACTTTTGCTTAGCAGAGTCTGTATCTTCAAAACTAGACACTCTGCAGGCCTATAAGCTTGGCTGGGGGCAGAGAAGCAGAGTCTGAGCAGCTACAGGAAGGATGGAGGGGTTCAGACAAGGTTTTCCAACTCCGTGCCTAAATGTCACTTTCACAGCGAAATAAGCCCAGTTTGGCCCTGTTCACTTTTGCTTAGCAGAGTCTGTATCTTCAAAACTAGACACTCTGCAGGCCTATAAGCTTGGCTGGGGGCAGAGAAGCAGAGTCTGAGCAGCTACAGGAAGGATGGAGGGGTTCAGACAAGGTTTTCCAACTCCGTGCCTAAATGTCACTTTCACAGCGAAATAAGCCCAGTTTGGCCCTGTTCACTTTTGCTTAGCAGAGTCTGTATCTTCAAAACTAGACACTCTGCAGGCCTATAAGCTTGGCTGGGGGCAGAGAAGCAGAGTCTGAGCAGCTACAGGAAGGATGGAGGGGTTCAGACAAGGTTTTCCAACTCCGTGCCTAAATGTCACTTTCACAGCGAAATAAGCCCAGTTTGGCCCTGTTCACTTTTGCTTAGCAGAGTCTGTATCTTCAAAACTAGACACTCTGCAGGCCTATAAGCTTGGCTGGGGGCAGAGAAGCAGAGTCTGAGCAGCTACAGGAAGGATGGAGGGGTTCAGACAAGGTTTTCCAACTCCGTGCCTAAATGTCACTTTCACAGCGAAATAAGCCCAGTTTGGCCCTGTTCACTTTTGCTTAGCAGAGTCTGTATCTTCAAAACTAGACACTCTGCAGGCCTATAAGCTTGGCTGGGGGCAGAGAAGCAGAGTCTGAGCAGCTACAGGAAGGATGGAGGGGTTCAGACAAGGTTTTCCAACTCCGTGCCTAAATGTCACTTTCACAGCGAAATAAGCCCAGTTTGGCCCTGTTCACTTTTGCTTAGCAGAGTCTGTATCTTCAAAACTAGACACTCTGCAGGCCTATAAGCTTGGCTGGGGGCAGAGAAGCAGAGTCTGAGCAGCTACAGGAAGGATGGAGGGGTTCAGACAAGGTTTTCCAACTCCGTGCCTAAATGTCACTTTCACAGCGAAATAAGCCCAGTTTGGCCCTGTTCACTTTTGCTTAGCAGAGTCTGTATCTTCAAAACTAGACACTCTGCAGGCCTATAAGCTTGGCTGGGGGCAGAGAAGCAGAGTCTGAGCAGCTACAGGAAGGATGGAGGGGTTCAGACAAGGTTTTCCAACTCCGTGCCTAAATGTCACTTTCACAGCGAAATAAGCCCAGTTTGGCCCTGTTCACTTTTGCTTAGCAGAGTCTGTATCTTCAAAACTAGACACTCTGCAGGCCTATAAGCTTGGCTGGGGGCAGAGAAGCAGAGTCTGAGCAGCTACAGGAAGGATGGAGGGGTTCAGACAAGGTTTTCCAACTCCGTGCCTAAATGTCACTTTCACAGCGAAATAAGCCCAGTTTGGCCCTGTTCACTTTTGCTTAGCAGAGTCTGTATCTTCAAAACTAGACACTCTGCAGGCCTATAAGCTTGGCTGGGGGCAGAGAAGCAGAGTCTGAGCAGCTACAGGAAGGATGGAGGGGTTCAGACAAGGTTTTCCAACTCCGTGCCTAAATGTCACTTTCACAGCGAAATAAGCCCAGTTTGGCCCTGTTCACTTTTGCTTAGCAGAGTCTGTATCTTCAAAACTAGACACTCTGCAGGCCTATAAGCTTGGCTGGGGGCAGAGAAGCAGAGTCTGAGCAGCTACAGGAAGGATGGAGGGGTTCAGACAAGGTTTTCCAACTCCGTGCCTAAATGTCACTTTCACAGCGAAATAAGCCCAGTTTGGCCCTGTTCACTTTTGCTTAGCAGAGTCTGTATCTTCAAAACTAGACACTCTGCAGGCCTATAAGCTTGGCTGGGGGCAGAGAAGCAGAGTCTGAGCAGCTACAGGAAGGATGGAGGGGTTCAGACAAGGTTTTCCAACTCCGTGCCTAAATGTCACTTTCACAGCGAAATAAGCCCAGTTTGGCCCTGTTCACTTTTGCTTAGCAGAGTCTGTATCTTCAAAACTAGACACTCTGCAGGCCTATAAGCTTGGCTGGGGGCAGAGAAGCAGAGTCTGAGCAGCTACAGGAAGGATGGAGGGGTTCAGACAAGGTTTTCCAACTCCGTGCCTAAATGTCACTTTCACAGCGAAATAAGCCCAGTTTGGCCCTGTTCACTTTTGCTTAGCAGAGTCTGTATCTTCAAAACTAGACACTCTGCAGGCCTATAAGCTTGGCTGGGGGCAGAGAAGCAGAGTCTGAGCAGCTACAGGAAGGATGGAGGGGTTCAGACAAGGTTTTCCAACTCCGTGCCTAAATGTCACTTTCACAGCGAAATAAGCCCAGTTTGGCCCTGTTCACTTTTGCTTAGCAGAGTCTGTATCTTCAAAACTAGACACTCTGCAGGCCTATAAGCTTGGCTGGGGGCAGAGAAGCAGAGTCTGAGCAGCTACAGGAAGGATGGAGGGGTTCAGACAAGGTTTTCCAACTCCGTGCCTAAATGTCACTTTCACAGCGAAATAAGCCCAGTTTGGCCCTGTTCACTTTTGCTTAGCAGAGTCTGTATCTTCAAAACTAGACACTCTGCAGGCCTATAAGCTTGGCTGGGGGCAGAGAAGCAGAGTCTGAGCAGCTACAGGAAGGATGGAGGGGTTCAGACAAGGTTTTCCAACTCCGTGCCTAAATGTCACTTTCACAGCGAAATAAGCCCAGTTTGGCCCTGTTCACTTTTGCTTAGCAGAGTCTGTATCTTCAAAACTAGACACTCTGCAGGCCTATAAGCTTGGCTGGGGGCAGAGAAGCAGAGTCTGAGCAGCTACAGGAAGGATGGAGGGGTTCAGACAAGGTTTTCCAACTCCGTGCCTAAATGTCACTTTCACAGCGAAATAAGCCCAGTTTGGCCCTGTTCACTTTTGCTTAGCAGAGTCTGTATCTTCAAAACTAGACACTCTGCAGGCCTATAAGCTTGGCTGGGGGCAGAGAAGCAGAGTCTGAGCAGCTACAGGAAGGATGGAGGGGTTCAGACAAGGTTTTCCAACTCCGTGCCTAAATGTCACTTTCACAGCGAAATAAGCCCAGTTTGGCCCTGTTCACTTTTGCTTAGCAGAGTCTGTATCTTCAAAACTAGACACTCTGCAGGCCTATAAGCTTGGCTGGGGGCAGAGAAGCAGAGTCTGAGCAGCTACAGGAAGGATGGAGGGGTTCAGACAAGGTTTTCCAACTCCGTGCCTAAATGTCACTTTCACAGCGAAATAAGCCCAGTTTGGCCCTGTTCACTTTTGCTTAGCAGAGTCTGTATCTTCAAAACTAGACACTCTGCAGGCCTATAAGCTTGGCTGGGGGCAGAGAAGCAGAGTCTGAGCAGCTACAGGAAGGATGGAGGGGTTCAGACAAGGTTTTCCAACTCCGTGCCTAAATGTCACTTTCACAGCGAAATAAGCCCAGTTTGGCCCTGTTCACTTTTGCTTAGCAGAGTCTGTATCTTCAAAACTAGACACTCTGCAGGCCTATAAGCTTGGCTGGGGGCAGAGAAGCAGAGTCTGAGCAGCTACAGGAAGGATGGAGGGGTTCAGACAAGGTTTTCCAACTCCGTGCCTAAATGTCACTTTCACAGCGAAATAAGCCCAGTTTGGCCCTGTTCACTTTTGCTTAGCAGAGTCTGTATCTTCAAAACTAGACACTCTGCAGGCCTATAAGCTTGGCTGGGGGCAGAGAAGCAGAGTCTGAGCAGCTACAGGAAGGATGGAGGGGTTCAGACAAGGTTTTCCAACTCCGTGCCTAAATGTCACTTTCACAGCGAAATAAGCCCAGTTTGGCCCTGTTCACTTTTGCTTAGCAGAGTCTGTATCTTCAAAACTAGACACTCTGCAGGCCTATAAGCTTGGCTGGGGGCAGAGAAGCAGAGTCTGAGCAGCTACAGGAAGGATGGAGGGGTTCAGACAAGGTTTTCCAACTCCGTGCCTAAATGTCACTTTCACAGCGAAATAAGCCCAGTTTGGCCCTGTTCACTTTTGCTTAGCAGAGTCTGTATCTTCAAAACTAGACACTCTGCAGGCCTATAAGCTTGGCTGGGGGCAGAGAAGCAGAGTCTGAGCAGCTACAGGAAGGATGGAGGGGTTCAGACAAGGTTTTCCAACTCCGTGCCTAAATGTCACTTTCACAGCGAAATAAGCCCAGTTTGGCCCTGTTCACTTTTGCTTAGCAGAGTCTGTATCTTCAAAACTAGACACTCTGCAGGCCTATAAGCTTGGCTGGGGGCAGAGAAGCAGAGTCTGAGCAGCTACAGGAAGGATGGAGGGGTTCAGACAAGGTTTTCCAACTCCGTGCCTAAATGTCACTTTCACAGCGAAATAAGCCCAGTTTGGCCCTGTTCACTTTTGCTTAGCAGAGTCTGTATCTTCAAAACTAGACACTCTGCAGGCCTATAAGCTTGGCTGGGGGCAGAGAAGCAGAGTCTGAGCAGCTACAGGAAGGATGGAGGGGTTCAGACAAGGTTTCCAATATCAGCATCAGCCCAATATCAGCATCAGCCCAATATCAGCATCAGCCCAAACTGGGCTTATTTCGCTGTGAAAGTGACATTTAGGCACGGAGTTGGAAAACCTTGTCTGAACCCCTCCATCCTTCCTGTAGCTGCTCAGACTCTGCTTCTCTGCCCCCAGCCAAGCTTATAGGCCTGCAGAGTGTCTAGTTTTGAAGATACAGACTCTGCTAAGCAAAAGTGAACAGGGCCAAACTGGGCTTATTTCGCTGTGAAAGTGACATTTAGGCACGGAGTTGGAAAACCTTGTCTGAACCCCTCCATCCTTCCTGTAGCTGCTCAGACTCTGCTTCTCTGCCCCCAGCCAAGCTTATAGGCCTGCAGAGTGTCTAGTTTTGAAGATACAGACTCTGCTAAGCAAAAGTGAACAGGGCCAAACTGGGCTTATTTCGCTGTGAAAGTGACATTTAGGCACGGAGTTGGAAAACCTTGTCTGAACCCCTCCATCCTTCCTGTAGCTGCTCAGACTCTGCTTCTCTGCCCCCAGCCAAGCTTATAGGCCTGCAGAGTGTCTAGTTTTGAAGATACAGACTCTGCTAAGCAAAAGTGAACAGGGCCAAACTGGGCTTATTTCGCTGTGAAAGTGACATTTAGGCACGGAGTTGGAAAACCTTGTCTGAACCCCTCCATCCTTCCTGTAGCTGCTCAGACTCTGCTTCTCTGCCCCCAGCCAAGCTTATAGGCCTGCAGAGTGTCTAGTTTTGAAGATACAGACTCTGCTAAGCAAAAGTGAACAGGGCCAAACTGGGCTTATTTCGCTGTGAAAGTGACATTTAGGCACGGAGTTGGAAAACCTTGTCTGAACCCCTCCATCCTTCCTGTAGCTGCTCAGACTCTGCTTCTCTGCCCCCAGCCAAGCTTATAGGCCTGCAGAGTGTCTAGTTTTGAAGATACAGACTCTGCTAAGCAAAAGTGAACAGGGCCAAACTGGGCTTATTTCGCTGTGAAAGTGACATTTAGGCACGGAGTTGGAAAACCTTGTCTGAACCCCTCCATCCTTCCTGTAGCTGCTCAGACTCTGCTTCTCTGCCCCCAGCCAAGCTTATAGGCCTGCAGAGTGTCTAGTTTTGAAGATACAGACTCTGCTAAGCAAAAGTGAACAGGGCCAAACTGGGCTTATTTCGCTGTGAAAGTGACATTTAGGCACGGAGTTGGAAAACCTTGTCTGAACCCCTCCATCCTTCCTGTAGCTGCTCAGACTCTGCTTCTCTGCCCCCAGCCAAGCTTATAGGCCTGCAGAGTGTCTAGTTTTGAAGATACAGACTCTGCTAAGCAAAAGTGAACAGGGCCAAACTGGGCTTATTTCGCTGTGAAAGTGACATTTAGGCACGGAGTTGGAAAACCTTGTCTGAACCCCTCCATCCTTCCTGTAGCTGCTCAGACTCTGCTTCTCTGCCCCCAGCCAAGCTTATAGGCCTGCAGAGTGTCTAGTTTTGAAGATACAGACTCTGCTAAGCAAAAGAAAGTGAACAGGGCCAAACTGGGCTTATTTCGCTGTGAAAGTGACATTTAGGCACGGAGTTGGAAAACCTTGTCTGAACCCCTCCATCCTTCCTGTAGCTGCTCAGACTCTGCTTCTCTGCCCCCAGCCAAGCTTATAGGCCTGCAGAGTGTCTAGTTTTGAAGATACAGACTCTGCTAAGCAAAAGTGAACAGGGCCAAACTGGGCTTATTTCGCTGTGAAAGTGACATTTAGGCACGGAGTTGGAAAACCTTGTCTGAACCCCTCCATCCTTCCTGTAGCTGCTCAGACTCTGCTTCTCTGCCCCCAGCCAAGCTTATAGGCCTGCAGAGTGTCTAGTTTTGAAGATACAGACTCTGCTAAGCAAAAGTGAACAGGGCCAAACTGGGCTTATTTCGCTGTGAAAGTGACATTTAGGCACGGAGTTGGAAAACCTTGTCTGAACCCCTCCATCCTTCCTGTAGCTGCTCAGACTCTGCTTCTCTGCCCCCAGCCAAGCTTATAGGCCTGCAGAGTGTCTAGTTTTGAAGATACAGACTCTGCTAAGCAAAAGTGAACAGGGCCAAACTGGGCTTATTTCGCTGTGAAAGTGACATTTAGGCACGGAGTTGGAAAACCTTGTCTGAACCCCTCCATCCTTCCTGTAGCTGCTCAGACTCTGCTTCTCTGCCCCCAGCCAAGCTTATAGGCCTGCAGAGTGTCTAGTTTTGAAGATACAGACTCTGCTAAGCAAAAGTGAACAGGGCCAAACTGGGCTTATTTCGCTGTGAAAGTGACATTTAGGCACGGAGTTGGAAAACCTTGTCTGAACCCCTCCATCCTTCCTGTAGCTGCTCAGACTCTGCTTCTCTGCCCCCAGCCAAGCTTATAGGCCTGCAGAGTGTCTAGTTTTGAAGATACAGACTCTGCTAAGCAAAAGTGAACAGGGCCAAACTGGGCTTATTTCGCTGTGAAAGTGACATTTAGGCACGGAGTTGGAAAACCTTGTCTGAACCCCTCCATCCTTCCTGTAGCTGCTCAGACTCTGCTTCTCTGCCCCCAGCCAAGCTTATAGGCCTGCAGAGTGTCTAGTTTTGAAGATACAGACTCTGCTAAGCAAAAGTGAACAGGGCCAAACTGGGCTTATTTCGCTGTGAAAGTGACATTTAGGCACGGAGTTGGAAAACCTTGTCTGAACCCCTCCATCCTTCCTGTAGCTGCTCAGACTCTGCTTCTCTGCCCCCAGCCAAGCTTATAGGCCTGCAGAGTGTCTAGTTTTGAAGATACAGACTCTGCTAAGCAAAAGTGAACAGGGCCAAACTGGGCTTATTTCGCTGTGAAATTTCGATGTCACTTTCACAGCGAAATAAGCCCAGTTTGGCCCTGTTCACTTTTGCTTAGCAGAGTCTGTATCTTCAAAACTAGACACTCTGCAGGCCTATAAGCTTGGCTGGGGGCAGAGAAGCAGAGTCTGAGCAGCTACAGGAAGGATGGAGGGGTTCAGACAAGGTTTTCCAACTCCGTGCCTAAATGTCACTTTCACAGCGAAATAAGCCCAGTTTGGCCCTGTTCACTTTTGCTTAGCAGAGTCTGTATCTTCAAAACTAGACACTCTGCAGGCCTATAAGCTTGGCTGGGGGCAGAGAAGCAGAGTCTGAGCAGCTACAGGAAGGATGGAGGGGTTCAGACAAGGTTTTCCAACTCCGTGCCTAAATGTCACTTTCACAGCGAAATAAGCCCAGTTTGGCCCTGTTCACTTTTGCTTAGCAGAGTCTGTATCTTCAAAACTAGACACTCTGCAGGCCTATAAGCTTGGCTGGGGGCAGAGAAGCAGAGTCTGAGCAGCTACAGGAAGGATGGAGGGGTTCAGACAAGGTTTTCCAACTCCGTGCCTAAATGTCACTTTCACAGCGAAATAAGCCCAGTTTGGCCCTGTTCACTTTTGCTTAGCAGAGTCTGTATCTTCAAAACTAGACACTCTGCAGGCCTATAAGCTTGGCTGGGGGCAGAGAAGCAGAGTCTGAGCAGCTACAGGAAGGATGGAGGGGTTCAGACAAGGTTTTCCAACTCCGTGCCTAAATGTCACTTTCACAGCGAAATAAGCCCAGTTTGGCCCTGTTCACTTTTGCTTAGCAGAGTCTGTATCTTCAAAACTAGACACTCTGCAGGCCTATAGGCTTGGCTGGGGGCAGAGAAGCAGAGTCTGAGCAGCTACAGGAAGGATGGAGGGGTTCAGACAAGGTTTTCCAACTCCGTGCCTAAATGTCACTTTCACAGCGAAATAAGCCCAGTTTGGCCCTGTTCACTTTTGCTTAGCAGAGTCTGTATCTTCAAAACTAGACACTCTGCAGGCCTATAAGCTTGGCTGGGGGCAGAGAAGCAGAGTCTGAGCAGCTACAGGAAGGATGGAGGGGTTCAGACAAGGTTTTCCAACTCCGTGCCTAAATGTCACTTTCACAGCGAAATAAGCCCAGTTTGGCCCTGTTCACTTTTGCTTAGCAGAGTCTGTATCTTCAAAACTAGACACTCTGCAGGCCTATAAGCTTGGCTGGGGGCAGAGAAGCAGAGTCTGAGCAGCTACAGGAAGGATGGAGGGGTTCAGACAAGGTTTTCCAACTCCGTGCCTAAATGTCACTTTCACAGCGAAATAAGCCCAGTTTGGCCCTGTTCACTTTTGCTTAGCAGAGTCTGTATCTTCAAAACTAGACACTCTGCAGGCCTATAAGCTTGGCTGGGGGCAGAGAAGCAGAGTCTGAGCAGCTACAGGAAGGATGGAGGGGTTCAGACAAGGTTTTCCAACTCCGTGCCTAAATGTCACTTTCACAGCGAAATAAGCCCAGTTTGGCCCTGTTCACTTTTGCTTAGCAGAGTCTGTATCTTCAAAACTAGACACTCTGCAGGCCTATAAGCTTGGCTGGGGGCAGAGAAGCAGAGTCTGAGCAGCTACAGGAAGGATGGAGGGGTTCAGACAAGGTTTTCCAAGTCCGTGCCTAAATCTCACTTTCACAGCGAAATAAGCCCAGTTTGGCCCTGTTCACTTTTGCTTAGCAGAGTCTGTATCTTCAAAACTAGACACTCTGCAGGCCTATATCAGCCCAATATCAATATCAGCCCAATATCAATATCAGCCCAATATCAGCATCAGCCCAATATCAGCATCAGCCCAATATCAGCATCAGCCCAATATCAGCATCAGCCCAATATCAGCATCAGCCCAATATCAGCATCAGCCCAATATCAGCATCAGCCCAATATCAATATCAGCCCAATATCAATATCAGCCCAATATCAGCATCAGCCCAATATCAGCATCAGCCCAATATCAGCATCAGCCCAATATCAGCATCAGCCCAATATCAGCATCAGCCCAATATCAGCATCAGCCCAATATCAGCATCAGCCCAATATCAGCATCAGCCCAATATCAGCATCAGCCCAATATCAGCATCAGCCCAATATCAGCATCAGCCCAATATCAGCATCAGCCCAATATCAGCATCAGCCCAATATCAGCATCAGCCCAATATCAGCATCAGCCCAATATCAGCATCAGCCCAATATCAGCATCAGCCCAATATCAGCATCAGCCCAATATCAGCATCAGCCCAATATCAGCATCAGCCCAATATCAGCATCGGGCTGATGCTGATATTGGGCTGATGCTGATATTGGGCTGATGCTGATATTGGGCTGATGCTGATATTGGGCTGACACTCTGCAGGCCTATAAGCTTGGCTGGGGGCAGAGAAGCAGAGTCTGAGCAGCTACAGGAAGGATGGAGGGGTTCAGACAAGGTTTTCCAACTCCGTGCCTAAATGTCACTTTCACAGCGAAATAAGCCCAGTTTGGCCCATCAGCCCTAGACACTCTGCAGGCCTATAAGCTTGGCTGGGGGCAGAGAAGCAGCCCAATATGATATAATATCAGCTGATGCTGATATTGGGCTGATGCTGATATTGGGCTGATGCTGATATTGGGCTGATGCTGATATTGGGCTGATGCTGATATTGGGCTGATGCTGATATTGGGCTGATGCTGATATTGGGCTGATGCTGATATTGGGCTGATGCTGATATTGGGCTGATGCTGATATTGGGCTGATGCTGATATTGGGCTGATGCTGATATTGGGCTGATGCTGATATTGGGCTGATGCTGATATTGGGCTGATGCTGATATTGGGCTGATGCTGATATTGGGCTGATGCTGATATTGGGCTGATGCTGATATTGGGCTGATGCTGATATTGGGCTGATGCTGATATTGGGCTGATGCTGATATTGGGCTGATGCTGATATTGGGCTGATGCTGATATTGGGCTGATGCTGATATTGGGCTGATGCTGATATTGGGCTGATGCTGATATTGGGCTGATGCTGATATTGGGCTGATGCTGATATTGGGCTGATGCTGATATTGGGCTGATGCTGATATTGGGCTGATGCTGATATTGGGCTGATGCTGATATTGGGCTGATGCTGATATTGGGCTGATGCTGATATTGGGCTGATGCTGATATTGGGCTGATGCTGATATTGGGCTGATGCTGATATTGGGCTGATGCTGATATTGGGCTGATGCTGATATTGGGCTGATGCTGATATTGGGCTGATGCTGATATTGGGCTGATGCTGATATTGGGCTGATGCTGATATTGGGCTGATGCTGATATTGGGCTGATGCTGATATTGGGCTGATGCTGATATTGGGCTGATGCTGATATTGGGCTGATGCTGATATTGGGCTGATGCTGATATTGGGCTGATGCTGATATTGGGCTGATGCTGATATTGGGCTGATGCTGATATTGGGCTGATGCTGATATTGGGCTGATGCTGATATTGGGCTGATGCTGATATTGGGCTGATGCTGATATTGGGCTGATGCTGATATTGGGCTGATGCTGATATTGGGCTGATGCTGATATTGGGCTGATGCTGATATTGGGCTGATGCTGATATTGGGCTGATGCTGATATTGGGCTGATGCTGATATTGGGCTGATGCTGATATTGGGCTGATGCTGATATTGGGCTGATGCTGATATTGGGCTGATGCTGATATTGGGCTGATGCTGATATTGGGCTGATGCTGATATTGGGCTGATGCTGATATTGGGCTGATGCTGATATTGGGCTGATGCTGATATTGGGCTGATGCTGATATTGGGCTGATGCTGATATTGGGCTGATGCTGATATTGGGCTGATGCTGATATTGGGCTGATGCTGATATTGGGCTGATGCTGATATTGGGCTGATGCTG
This sequence comes from Electrona antarctica, assembly GCF_951216825.1. NCBI lineage: Eukaryota > Metazoa > Chordata > Actinopteri > Myctophiformes > Myctophidae > Electrona > Electrona antarctica. Next base: position 24,719 of record NW_027637736.1, read on the forward strand.
ATATTGGGCTGATGCTGATATTGGGCTGATGCTGATATTGGGCTGATGCTGATATTGGGCTGATGCTGATATTGGGCTGATGCTGATATTGGGCTGATGCTGATATTGGGCTGATGCTGATATTGGGCTGATGCTGATATTGGGCTGATGCTGATATTGGGCTGATGCTGATATTGGGCTGATGCTGATATTGGGCTGATGCTGATATTGGGCTGATGCTGATATTGGGCTGATGCTGATATTGGGCTGATGCTGATATTGGGCTGATGCTGATATTGGGCTGATGCTGATATTGGGCTGATGCTGATATTGGGCTGATGCTGATATTGGGCTGATGCTGATATTGGGCTGATGCTGATATTGGGCTGATGCTGATATTGGGCTGATGCTGATATTGGGCTGATGCTGATATTGGGCTGATGCTGATATTGGGCTGATGCTGATATTGGGCTGATGCTGATATTGGGCTGATGCTGATATTGGGCTGATGCTGATATTGGGCTGATGCTGATATTGGGCTGATGCTGATATTGGGCTGATGCTGATATTGGGCTGATGCTGATATTGGGCTGATGCTGATATTGGGCTGATGCTGATATTGGGCTGATGCTGATATTGGGCTGATATTGATATTGGGCTGATATAGGCCTGCAGAGTGTCTAGTTTTGAAGATACAGACTCTGCTAAGCAAAAGTGAACAGGGCCAAACTGGGCTTATTTCGCTGTGAAAGTGACATTTAGGCACGGACTTGGAAAACCTTGTCTGAACCCCTCCATCCTTCCTGTAGCTGCTCAGACTCTGCTTCTCTGCCCCCAGCCAAGCTTATAGGCCTGCAGAGTGTCTAGTTTTGAAGATACAGACTCTGCTAAGCAAAAGTGAACAGGGCCAAACTGGGCTTATTTCGCTGTGAAAGTGACATTTAGGCACGGAGTTGGAAAACCTTGTCTGAACCCCTCCATCCTTCCTGTAGCTGCTCAGACTCTGCTTCTCTGCCCCCAGCCAAGCTTATAGGCCTGCAGAGTGTCTAGTTTTGAAGATACAGACTCTGCTAAGCAAAAGTGAACAGGGCCAAACTGGGCTTATTTCGCTGTGAAAGTGACATTTAGGCACGGAGTTGGAAAACCTTGTCTGAACCCCTCCATCCTTCCTGTAGCTGCTCAGACTCTGCTTCTCTGCCCCCAGCCAAGCTTATAGGCCTGCAGAGTGTCTAGTTTTGAAGATACAGACTCTGCTAAGCAAAAGTGAACAGGGCCAAACTGGGCTTATTTCGCTGTGAAAGTGACATTTAGGCACGGAGTTGGAAAACCTTGTCTGAACCCCTCCATCCTTCCTGTAGCTGCTCAGACTCTGCTTCTCTGCCCCCAGCCAAGCTTATAGGCCTGCAGAGTGTCTAGTTTTGAAGATACAGACTCTGCTAAGCAAAAGTGAACAGGGCCAAACTGGGCTTATTTCGCTGTGAAAGTGACATTTAGGCACGGAGTTGGAAAACCTTGTCTGAACCCCTCCATCCTTCCTGTAGCTGCTCAGACTCTGCTTCTCTGCCCCCAGCCAAGCTTATAGGCCTGCAGAGTGTCTAGTTTTGAAGATACAGACTCTGCTAAGCAAAAGTGAACAGGGCCAAACTGGGCTTATTTCGCTGTGAAAGTGACATTTAGGCACGGAGTTGGAAAACCTTGTCTGAACCCCTCCATCCTTCCTGTAGCTGCTCAGACTCTGCTTCTCTGCCCCCAGCCAAGCTTATAGGCCTGCAGAGTGTCTAGTTTTGAAGATACAGACTCTGCTAAGCAAAAGTGAACAGGGCCAAACTGGGCTTATTTCGCTGTGAAAGTGACATTTAGGCACGGAGTTGGAAAACCTTGTCTGAACCCCTCCATCCTTCCTGTAGCTGCTCAGACTCTGCTTCTCTGCCCCCAGCCAAGCTTATAGGCCTGCAGAGTGTCTAGTTTTGAAGATACAGACTCTGCTAAGCAAAAGTGAACAGGGCCAAACTGGGCTTATTTCGCTGTGAAAGTGACATTTAGGCACGGAGTTGGAAAACCTTGTCTGAACCCCTCCATCCTTCCTGTAGCTGCTCAGACTCTGCTTCTCTGCCCCCAGCCAAGCTTATAGGCCTGCAGAGTGTCTAGTTTTGAAGATACAGACTCTGCTAAGCAAAAGTGAACAGGGCCAAACTGGGCTTATTTCGCTGTGAAAGTGACATTTAGGCACGGAGTTGGAAAACCTTGTCTGAACCCCTCCATCCTTCCTGTAGCTGCTCAGACTCTGCTTCTCTGCCCCCAGCCAAGCTTATAGGCCTGCAGAGTGTCTAGTTTTGAAGATACAGACTCTGCTAAGCAAAAGTGAACAGGGCCAAACTGGGCTTATTTCGCTGTGAAAGTGACATTTAGGCACGGAGTTGGAAAACCTTGTCTGAACCCCTCCATCCTTCCTGTAGCTGCTCAGACTCTGCTTCTCTGCCCCCAGCCAAGCTTATAGGCCTGCAGAGTGTCTAGTTTTGAAGATACAGACTCTGCTAAGCAAAAGTGAACAGGGCCAAACTGGGCTTATTTCGCTGTGAAAGTGACATTTAGGCACGGAGTTGGAAAACCTTGTCTGAACCCCTCCATCCTTCCTGTAGCTGCTCAGACTCTGCTTCTCTGCCCCCAGCCAAGCTTATAGGCCTGCAGAGTGTCTAGTTTTGAAGATACAGACTCTGCTAAGCAAAAGTGAACAGGGCCAAACTGGGCTTATTTCGCTGTGAAAGTGACATTTAGGCACGGAGTTGGAAAACCTTGTCTGAACCCCTCCATCCTTCCTGTAGCTGCTCAGACTCTGCTTCTCTGCCCCCAGCCAAGCTTATAGGCCTGCAGAGTGTCTAGTTTTGAAGATACAGACTCTGCTAAGCAAAAGTGAACAGGGCCAAACTGGGCTTATTTCGCTGTGAAAGTGACATTTAGGCACGGAGTTGGAAAACCTTGTCTGAACCCCTCCATCCTTCCTGTAGCTGCTCAGACTCTGCTTCTCTGCCCCCAGCCAAGCTTATAGGCCTGCAGAGTGTCTAGTTTTGAAGATACAGACTCTGCTAAGCAAAAGTGAACAGGGCCAAACTGGGCTTATTTCGCTGTGAAAGTGACATTTAGGCACGGAGTTGGAAAACCTTGTCTGAACCCCTCCATCCTTCCTGTAGCTGCTCAGACTCTGCTTCTCTGCCCCCAGCCAAGCTTATAGGCCTGCAGAGTGTCTAGTTTTGAAGATACAGACTCTGCTAAGCAAAAGTGAACAGGGCCAAACTGGGCTTATTTCGCTGTGAAAGTGACATTTAGGCACGGAGTTGGAAAACCTTGTCTGAACCCCTCCATCCTTCCTGTAGCTGCTCAGACTCTGCTTCTCTGCCCCCAGCCAAGCTTATAGGCCTGCAGAGTGTCTAGTTTTGAAGATACAGACTCTGCTAAGCAAAAGTGAACAGGGCCAAACTGGGCTTATTTCGCTGTGAAAGTGACATTTAGGCACGGAGTTGGAAAACCTTGTCTGAACCCCTCCATCCTTCCTGTAGCTGCTCAGACTCTGCTTCTCTGCCCCCAGCCAAGCTTATAGGCCTGCAGAGTGTCTAGTTTTGAAGATACAGACTCTGCTAAGCAAAAGTGAACAGGGCCAAACTGGGCTTATTTCGCTGTGAAAGTGACATTTAGGCACGGAGTTGGAAAACCTTGTCTGAACCCCTCCATCCTTCCTGTAGCTGCTCAGACTCTGCTTCTCTGCCCCCAGCCAAGCTTATAGGCCTGCAGAGTGTCTAGTTTTGAAGATACAGACTCTGCTAAGCAAAAGTGAACAGGGCCAAACTGGGCTTATTTCGCTGTGAAATTTCGATGTCACTTTCACAGCGAAATAAGCCCAGTTTGGCCCTGTTCACTTTTGCTTAGCAGAGTCTGTATCTTCAAAACTAGACACTCTGCAGGCCTATAAGCTTGGCTGGGGGCAGAGAAGCAGAGTCTGAGCAGCTACAGGAAGGATGGAGGGGTTCAGACAAGGTTTTCCAACTCCGTGCCTAAATGTCACTTTCACAGCGAAATAAGCCCAGTTTGGCCCTGTTCACTTTTGCTTAGCAGAGTCTGTATCTTCAAAACTAGACACTCTGCAGGCGCCTATAAGCTTGGCTGGGGGCAGAGAAGCAGAGTCTGAGCAGCTACAGGAAGGATGGAGGGGTTCAGACAAGGTTTTCCAACTCCGTGCCTAAATGTCACTTTCACAGCGAAATAAGCCCAGTTTGGCCCTGTTCACTTTTGCTTAGCAGAGTCTGTATCTTCAAAACTAGACACTCTGCAGGCCTATAAGCTTGGCTGGGGGCAGAGAAGCAGAGTCTGAGCAGCTACAGGAAGGATGGAGGGGTTCAGACAAGGTTTTCCAACTCCGTGCCTAAATGTCACTTTCACAGCGAAATAAGCCCAGTTTGGCCCTGTTCACTTTTGCTTAGCAGAGTCTGTATCTTCAAAACTAGACACTCTGCAGGCCTATAAGCTTGGCTGGGGGCAGAGAAGCAGAGTCTGAGCAGCTACAGGAAGGATGGAGGGGTTCAGACAAGGTTTTCCAACTCCGTGCCTAAATGTCACTTTCACAGCGAAATAAGCCCAGTTTGGCCCTGTTCACTTTTGCTTAGCAGAGTCTGTATCTTCAAAACTAGACACTCTGCAGGCCTATAAGCTTGGCTGGGGGCAGAGAAGCAGAGTCTGAGCAGCTACAGGAAGGATGGAGGGGTTCAGACAAGGTTTTCCAACTCCGTGCCTAAATGTCACTTTCACAGCGAAATAAGCCCAGTTTGGCCCTGTTCACTTTTGCTTAGCAGAGTCTGTATCTTCAAAACTAGACACTCTGCAGGCCTATAAGCTTGGCTGGGGGCAGAGAAGCAGAGTCTGAGCAGCTACAGGAAGGATGGAGGGGTTCAGACAAGGTTTTCCAACTCCGTGCCTAAATGTCACTTTCACAGCGAAATAAGCCCAGTTTGGCCCTGTTCACTTTTGCTTAGCAGAGTCTGTATCTTCAAAACTAGACACTCTGCAGGCCTATAAGCTTGGCTGGGGGCAGAGAAGCAGAGTCTGAGCAGCTACAGGAAGGATGGAGGGGTTCAGACAAGGTTTTCCAACTCCGTGCCTAAATGTCACTTTCACAGCGAAATAAGCCCAGTTTGGCCCTGTTCACTTTTGCTTAGCAGAGTCTGTATCTTCAAAACTAGACACTCTGCAGGCCTATAAGCTTGGCTGGGGGCAGAGAAGCAGAGTCTGAGCAGCTACAGGAAGGATGGAGGGGTTCAGACAAGGTTTTCCAACTCCGTGCCTAAATGTCACTTTCACAGCGAAATAAGCCCAGTTTGGCCCTGTTCACTTTTGCTTAGCAGAGTCTGTATCTTCAAAACTAGACACTCTGCAGGCCTATAAGCTTGGCTGGGGGCAGAGAAGCAGAGTCTGAGCAGCTACAGGAAGGATGGAGGGGTTCAGACAAGGTTTTCCAACTCCGTGCCTAAATGTCACTTTCACAGCGAAATAAGCCCAGTTTGGCCCTGTTCACTTTTGCTTAGCAGAGTCTGTATCTTCAAAACTAGACACTCTGCAGGCCTATAAGCTTGGCTGGGGGCAGAGAAGCAGAGTCTGAGCAGCTACAGGAAGGATGGAGGGGTTCAGACAAGGTTTTCCAACTCCGTGCCTAAATGTCACTTTCACAGCGAAATAAGCCCAGTTTGGCCCTGTTCACTTTTGCTTAGCAGAGTCTGTATCTTCAAAACTAGACACTCTGCAGGCCTATAAGCTTGGCTGGGGGCAGAGAAGCAGAGTCTGAGCAGCTACAGGAAGGATGGAGGGGTTCAGACAAGGTTTTCCAACTCCGTGCCTAAATGTCACTTTCACAGCGAAATAAGCCCAGTTTGGCCCTGTTCACTTTTGCTTAGCAGAGTCTGTATCTTCAAAACTAGACACTCTGCAGGCCTATAAGCTTGGCTGGGGGCAGAGAAGCAGAGTCTGAGCAGCTACAGGAAGGATGGAGGGGTTCAGACAAGGTTTTCCAACTCCGTGCCTAAATGTCACTTTCACAGCGAAATAAGCCCAGTTTGGCCCTGTTCACTTTTGCTTAGCAGAGTCTGTATCTTCAAAACTAGACACTCTGCAGGCCTATAAGCTTGGCTGGGGGCAGAGAAGCAGAGTCTGAGCAGCTACAGGAAGGATGGAGGGGTTCAGACAAGGTTTTCCAACTCCGTGCCTAAATGTCACTTTCACAGCGAAATAAGCCCAGTTTGGCCCTGTTCACTTTTGCTTAGCAGAGTCTGTATCTTCAAAACTAGACACTCTGCAGGCCTATAAGCTTGGCTGGGGGCAGAGAAGCAGAGTCTGAGCAGCTACAGGAAGGATGGAGGGGTTCAGACAAGGTTTTCCAACTCCGTGCCTAAATGTCACTTTCACAGCGAAATAAGCCCAGTTTGGCCCTGTTCACTTTTGCTTAGCAGAGTCTGTATCTTCAAAACTAGACACTCTGCAGGCCTATAAGCTTGGCTGGGGGCAGAGAAGCAGAGTCTGAGCAGCTACAGGAAGGATGGAGGGGTTCAGACAAGGTTTTCCAACTCCGTGCCTAAATGTCACTTTCACAGCGAAATAAGCCCAGTTTGGCCCTGTTCACTTTTGCTTAGCAGAGTCTGTATCTTCAAAACTAGACACTCTGCAGGCCTATAAGCTTGGCTGGGGGCAGAGAAGCAGAGTCTGAGCAGCTACAGGAAGGATGGAGGGGTTCAGACAAGGTTTTCCAACTCCGTGCCTAAATGTCACTTTCACAGCGAAATAAGCCCAGTTTGGCCCTGTTCACTTTTGCTTAGCAGAGTCTGTATCTTCAAAACTAGACACTCTGCAGGCCTATAAGCTTGGCTGGGGGCAGAGAAGCAGAGTCTGAGCAGCTACAGGAAGGATGGAGGGGTTCAGACAAGGTTTTCCAACTCCGTGCCTAAATGTCACTTTCACAGCGAAATAAGCCCAGTTTGGCCCTGTTCACTTTTGCTTAGCAGAGTCTGTATCTTCAAAACTAGACACTCTGCAGGCCTATAAGCTTGGCTGGGGGCAGAGAAGCAGAGTCTGAGCAGCTACAGGAAGGATGGAGGGGTTCAGACAAGGTTTTCCAACTCCGTGCCTAAATGTCACTTTCACAGCGAAATAAGCCCAGTTTGGCCCTGTTCACTTTTGCTTAGCAGAGTCTGTATCTTCAAAACTAGACACTCTGCAGGCCTATAAGCTTGGCTGGGGGCAGAGAAGCAGAGTCTGAGCAGCTACAGGAAGGATGGAGGGGTTCAGACAAGGTTTTCCAACTCCGTGCCTAAATGTCACTTTCACAGCGAAATAAGCCCAGTTTGGCCCTGTTCACTTTTGCTTAGCAGAGTCTGTATCTTCAAAACTAGACACTCTGCAGGCCTATAAGCTTGGCTGGGGGCAGAGAAGCAGAGTCTGAGCAGCTACAGGAAGGATGGAGGGGTTCAGACAAGGTTTTCCAACTCCGTGCCTAAATGTCACTTTCACAGCGAAATAAGCCCAGTTTGGCCCTGTTCACTTTTGCTTAGCAGAGTCTGTATCTTCAAAACTAGACACTCTGCAGGCCTATAAGCTTGGCTGGGGGCAGAGAAGCAGAGTCTGAGCAGCTACAGGAAGGATGGAGGGGTTCAGACAAGGTTTTCCAACTCCGTGCCTAAATGTCACTTTCACAGCGAAATAAGCCCAGTTTGGCCCTGTTCACTTTTGCTTAGCAGAGTCTGTATCTTCAAAACTAGACACTCTGCAGGCCTATAAGCTTGGCTGGGGGCAGAGAAGCAGAGTCTGAGCAGCTACAGGAAGGATGGAGGGGTTCAGACAAGGTTTTCCAACTCCGTGCCTAAATGTCACTTTCACAGCGAAATAAGCCCAGTTTGGCCCTGTTCACTTTTGCTTAGCAGAGTCTGTATCTTCAAAACTAGACACTCTGCAGGCCTATAAGCTTGGCTGGGGGCAGAGAAGCAGAGTCTGAGCAGCTACAGGAAGGATGGAGGGGTTCAGACAAGGTTTTCCAACTCCGTGCCTAAATGTCACTTTCACAGCGAAATAAGCCCAGTTTGGCCCTGTTCACTTTTGCTTAGCAGAGTCTGTATCTTCAAAACTAGACACTCTGCAGGCCTATAAGCTTGGCTGGGGGCAGAGAAGCAGAGTCTGAGCAGCTACAGGAAGGATGGAGGGGTTCAGACAAGGTTTTCCAACTCCGTGCCTAAATGTCACTTTCACAGCGAAATAAGCCCAGTTTGGCCCTGTTCACTTTTGCTTAGCAGAGTCTGTATCTTCAAAACTAGACACTCTGCAGGCCTATAAGCTTGGCTGGGGGCAGAGAAGCAGAGTCTGAGCAGCTACAGGAAGGATGGAGGGGTTCAGACAAGGTTTTCCAACTCCGTGCCTAAATGTCACTTTCACAGCGAAATAAGCCCAGTTTGGCCCTGTTCACTTTTGCTTAGCAGAGTCTGTATCTTCAAAACTAGACACTCTGCAGGCCTATAAGCTTGGCTGGGGGCAGAGAAGCAGAGTCTGAGCAGCTACAGGAAGGATGGAGGGGTTCAGACAAGGTTTTCCAACTCCGTGCCTAAATGTCACTTTCACAGCGAAATAAGCCCAGTTTGGCCCTGTTCACTTTTGCTTAGCAGAGTCTGTATCTTCAAAACTAGACACTCTGCAGGCCTATAAGCTTGGCTGGGGGCAGAGAAGCAGAGTCTGAGCAGCTACAGGAAGGATGGAGGGGTTCAGACAAGGTTTTCCAACTCCGTGCCTAAATGTCACTTTCACAGCGAAATAAGCCCAGTTTGGCCCTGTTCACTTTTGCTTAGCAGAGTCTGTATCTTCAAAACTAGACACTCTGCAGGCCTATAAGCTTGGCTGGGGGCAGAGAAGCAGAGTCTGAGCAGCTACAGGAAGGATGGAGGGGTTCAGACAAGGTTTTCCAACTCCGTGCCTAAATGTCACTTTCACAGCGAAATAAGCCCAGTTTGGCCCTGTTCACTTTTGCTTAGCAGAGTCTGTATCTTCAAAACTAGACACTCTGCAGGCCTATAAGCTTGGCTGGGGGCAGAGAAGCAGAGTCTGAGCAGCTACAGGAAGGATGGAGGGGTTCAGACAAGGTTTTCCAACTCCGTGCCTAAATGTCACTTTCACAGCGAAATAAGCCCAGTTTGGCCCTGTTCACTTTTGCTTAGCAGAGTCTGTATCTTCAAAACTAGACACTCTGCAGGCCTATAAGCTTGGCTGGGGGCAGAGAAGCAGAGTCTGAGCAGCTACAGGAAGGATGGAGGGGTTCAGACAAGGTTTTCCAACTCCGTGCCTAAATGTCACTTTCACAGCGAAATAAGCCCAGTTTGGCCCTGTTCACTTTTGCTTAGCAGAGTCTGTATCTTCAAAACTAGACACTCTGCAGGCCTATAAGCTTGGCTGGGGGCAGAGAAGCAGAGTCTGAGCAGCTACAGGAAGGATGGAGGGGTTCAGACAAGGTTTTCCAACTCCGTGCCTAAATGTCACTTTCACAGCGAAATAAGCCCAGTTTGGCCCTGTTCACTTTTGCTTAGCAGAGTCTGTATCTTCAAAACTAGACACTCTGCAGGCCTATAAGCTTGGCTGGGGGCAGAGAAGCAGAGTCTGAGCAGCTACAGGAAGGATGGAGGGGTTCAGACAAGGTTTTCCAACTCCGTGCCTAAATGTCACTTTCACAGCGAAATAAGCCCAGTTTGGCCCTGTTCACTTTTGCTTAGCAGAGTCTGTATCTTCAAAACTAGACACTCTGCAGGCCTATAAGCTTGGCTGGGGGCAGAGAAGCAGAGTCTGAGCAGCTACAGGAAGGATGGAGGGGTTCAGACAAGGTTTTCCAACTCCGTGCCTAAATGTCACTTTCACAGCGAAATAAGCCCAGTTTGGCCCTGTTCACTTTTGCTTAGCAGAGTCTGTATCTTCAAAACTAGACACTCTGCAGGCCTATAAGCTTGGCTGGGGGCAGAGAAGCAGAGTCTGAGCAGCTACAGGAAGGATGGAGGGGTTCAGACAAGGTTTTCCAACTCCGTGCCTAAATGTCACTTTCACAGCGAAATAAGCCCAGTTTGGCCCTGTTCACTTTTGCTTAGCAGAGTCTGTATCTTCAAAACTAGACACTCTGCAGGCCTATAAGCTTGGCTGGGGGCAGAGAAGCAGAGTCTGAGCAGCTACAGGAAGGATGGAGGGGTTCAGACAAGGTTTTCCAACTCCGTGCCTAAATGTCACTTTCACAGCGAAATAAGCCCAGTTTGGCCCTGTTCACTTTTGCTTAGCAGAGTCTGTATCTTCAAAACTAGACACTCTGCAGGCCTATAAGCTTGGCTGGGGGCAGAGAAGCAGAGTCTGAGCAGCTACAGGAAGGATGGAGGGGTTCAGACAAGGTTTTCCAACTCCGTGCCTAAATGTCACTTTCACAGCGAAATAAGCCCAGTTTGGCCCTGTTCACTTTTGCTTAGCAGAGTCTGTATCTTCAAAACTAGACACTCTGCAGGCCTATAAGCTTGGCTGGGGGCAGAGAAGCAGAGTCTGAGCAGCTACAGGAAGGATGGAGGGGTTCAGACAAGGTTTTCCAACTCCGTGCCTAAATGTCACTTTCACAGCGAAATAAGCCCAGTTTGGCCCTGTTCACTTTTGCTTAGCAGAGTCTGTATCTTCAAAACTAGACACTCTGCAGGCCTATAAGCTTGGCTGGGGGCAGAGAAGCAGAGTCTGAGCAGCTACAGGAAGGATGGAGGGGTTCAGACAAGGTTTTCCAACTCCGTGCCTAAATGTCACTTTCACAGCGAAATAAGCCCAGTTTGGCCCTGTTCACTTTTGCTTAGCAGAGTCTGTATCTTCAAAACTAGACACTCTGCAGGCCTATAAGCTTGGCTGGGGGCAGAGAAGCAGAGTCTGAGCAGCTACAGGAAGGATGGAGGGGTTCAGACAAGGTTTTCCAACTCCGTGCCTAAATGTCACTTTCACAGCGAAATAAGCCCAGTTTGGCCCTGTTCACTTTTGCTTAGCAGAGTCTGTATCTTCAAAACTAGACACTCTGCAGGCCTATAAGCTTGGCTGGGGGCAGAGAAGCAGAGTCTGAGCAGCTACAGGAAGGATGGAGGGGTTCAGACAAGGTTTTCCAACTCCGTGCCTAAATGTCACTTTCACAGCGAAATAAGCCCAGTTTGGCCCTGTTCACTTTTGCTTAGCAGAGTCTGTATCTTCAAAACTAGACACTCTGCAGGCCTATAAGCTTGGCTGGGGGCAGAGAAGCAGAGTCTGAGCAGCTACAGGAAGGATGGAGGGGTTCAGACAAGGTTTTCCAACTCCGTGCCTAAATGTCACTTTCACAGCGAAATAAGCCCAGTTTGGCCCTGTTCACTTTTGCTTAGCAGAGTCTGTATCTTCAAAACTAGACACTCTGCAGGCCTATAAGCTTGGCTGGGGGCAGAGAAGCAGAGTCTGAGCAGCTACAGGAAGGATGGAGGGGTTCAGACAAGGTTTTCCAACTCCGTGCCTAAATGTCACTTTCACAGCGAAATAAGCCCAGTTTGGCCCTGTTCACTTTTGCTTAGCAGAGTCTGTATCTTCAAAACTAGACACTCTGCAGGCCTATAAGCTTGGCTGGGGGCAGAGAAGCAGAGTCTGAGCAGCTACAGGAAGGATGGAGGGGTTCAGACAAGGTTTTCCAACTCCGTGCCTAAATGTCACTTTCACAGCGAAATAAGCCCAGTTTGGCCCTGTTCACTTTTGCTTAGCAGAGTCTGTATCTTCAAAACTAGACACTCTGCAGGCCTATAAGCTTGGCTGGGGGCAGAGAAGCAGAGTCTGAGCAGCTACAGGAAGGATGGAGGGGTTCAGACAAGGTTTTCCAACTCCGTGCCTAAATGTCACTTTCACAGCGAAATAAGCCCAGTTTGGCCCTGTTCACTTTTGCTTAGCAGAGTCTGTATCTTCAAAACTAGACACTCTGCAGGCCTATAAGCTTGGCTGGGGGCAGAGAAGCAGAGTCTGAGCAGCTACAGGAAGGATGGAGGGGTTCAGACAAGGTTTTCCAACTCCGTGCCTAAATGTCACTTTCACAGCGAAATAAGCCCAGTTTGGCCCTGTTCACTTTTGCTTAGCAGAGTCTGTATCTTCAAAACTAGACACTCTGCAGGCCTATAAGCTTGGCTGGGGGCAGAGAAGCAGAGTCTGAGCAGCTACAGGAAGGATGGAGGGGTTCAGACAAGGTTTTCCAACTCCGTGCCTAAATGTCACTTTCACAGCGAAATAAGCCCAGTTTGGCCCTGTTCACTTTTGCTTAGCAGAGTCTGTATCTTCAAAACTAGACACTCTGCAGGCCTATAAGCTTGGCTGGGGGCAGAGAAGCAGAGTCTGAGCAGCTACAGGAAGGATGGAGGGGTTCAGACAAGGTTTTCCAACTCCGTGCCTAAATGTCACTTTCACAGCGAAATAAGCCCAGTTTGGCCCTGTTCACTTTTGCTTAGCAGAGTCTGTATCTTCAAAACTAGACACTCTGCAGGCCTATAAGCTTGGCTGGGGGCAGAGAAGCAGAGTCTGAGCAGCTACAGGAAGGATGGAGGGGTTCAGACAAGGTTTTCCAACTCCGTGCCTAAATGTCACTTTCACAGCGAAATAAGCCCAGTTTGGCCCTGTTCACTTTTGCTTAGCAGAGTCTGTATCTTCAAAACTAGACACTCTGCAGGCCTATAAGCTTGGCTGGGGGCAGAGAAGCAGAGTCTGAGCAGCTACAGGAAGGATGGAGGGGTTCAGACAAGGTTTTCCAACTCCGTGCCTAAATGTCACTTTCACAGCGAAATAAGCCCAGTTTGGCCCTGTTCACTTTTGCTTAGCAGAGTCTGTATCTTCAAAACTAGACACTCTGCAGGCCTATAAGCTTGGCTGGGGGCAGAGAAGCAGAGTCTGAGCAGCTACAGGAAGGATGGAGGGGTTCAGACAAGGTTTTCCAACTCCGTGCCTAAATGTCACTTTCACAGCGAAATAAGCCCAGTTTGGCCCTGTTCACTTTTGCTTAGCAGAGTCTGTATCTTCAAAACTAGACACTCTGCAGGCCTATAAGCTTGGCTGGGGGCAGAGAAGCAGAGTCTGAGCAGCTACAGGAAGGATGGAGGGGTTCAGACAAGGTTTTCCAACTCCGTGCCTAAATGTCACTTTCACAGCGAAATAAGCCCAGTTTGGCCCTGTTCACTTTTGCTTAGCAGAGTCTGTATCTTCAAAACTAGACACTCTGCAGGCCTATAAGCTTGGCTGGGGGCAGAGAAGCAGAGTCTGAGCAGCTACAGGAAGGATGGAGGGGTTCAGACAAGGTTTTCCAACTCCGTGCCTAAATGTCACTTTCACAGCGAAATAAGCCCAGTTTGGCCCTGTTCACTTTTGCTTAGCAGAGTCTGTATCTTCAAAACTAGACACTCTGCAGGCCTATAAGCTTGGCTGGGGGCAGAGAAGCAGAGTCTGAGCAGCTACAGGAAGGATGGAGGGGTTCAGACAAGGTTTTCCAACTCCGTGCCTAAATGTCACTTTCACAGCGAAATAAGCCCAGTTTGGCCCTGTTCACTTTTGCTTAGCAGAGTCTGTATCTTCAAAACTAGACACTCTGCAGGCCTATAAGCTTGGCTGGGGGCAGAGAAGCAGAGTCTGAGCAGCTACAGGAAGGATGGAGGGGTTCAGACAAGGTTTTCCAACTCCGTGCCTAAATGTCACTTTCAGAGAAGCCCAGTCTCAGCCCAATCCCAATCTCAGCCCAATCTCAATCTCAGCCCAATCTCAATCTCAGCCCAATCTCAATCTGCAGACCACTCTGAGCAGCTACAGGAAGGATGGAGGGGTTCAGACAAGGTTTTCCAACTCCGTGCCTAAATGTCACTTTCACAGCGAAATAAGCCCAGTTTGGCCCTGTTCACTTTTGCTTAGCAGAGTCTGTATCTTCAAAACTAGACACTCTGCAGGCCTATAAGCTTGGCTGGGGGCAGAGAAGCAGAGTCTGAGCAGCTACAGGAAGGATGGAGGGGTTCAGACAAGGTTTTCCAACTCCGTGCCTAAATGTCACTTTCACAGCGAAATAAGCCCAGTTTGGCCCTGTTCACTTTTGCTTAGCAGAGTCTGTATCTTCAAAACTAGACACTCTGCAGGCCTATAAGCTTGGCTGGGGGCAGAGAAGCAGAGTCTGAGCAGCTACAGGAAGGATGGAGGGGTTCAGACAAGGTTTTCCAACTCCGTGCCTAAATGTCACTTTCACAGCGAAATAAGCCCAGTTTGGCCCTGTTCACTTTTGCTTAGCAGAGTCTGTATCTTCAAAACTAGACACTCTGCAGGCCTATAAGCTTGGCTGGGGGCAGAGAAGCAGAGTCTGAGCAGCTACAGGAAGGATGGAGGGGTTCAGACAAGGTTTTCCAACTCCGTGCCTAAATGTCACTTTCACAGCGAAATAAGCCCAGTTTGGCCCTGTTCACTTTTGCTTAGCAGAGTCTGTATCTTCAAAACTAGACACTCTGCAGGCCTATAAGCTTGGCTGGGGGCAGAGAAGCAGAGTCTGAGCAGCTACAGGAAGGATGGAGGGGTTCAGACAAGGTTTTCCAACTCCGTGCCTAAATGTCACTTTCACAGCGAAATAAGCCCAGTTTGGCCCTGTTCACTTTTGCTTAGCAGAGTCTGTATCTTCAAAACTAGACACTCTGCAGGCCTATAAGCTTGGCTGGGGGCAGAGAAGCAGAGTCTGAGCAGCTACAGGAAGGATGGAGGGGTTCAGACAAGGTTTTCCAACTCCGTGCCTAAATGTCACTTTCACAGCGAAATAAGCCCAGTTTGGCCCTGTTCACTTTTGCTTAGCAGAGTCTGTATCTTCAAAACTAGACACTCTGCAGGCCTATAAGCTTGGCTGGGGGCAGAGAAGCAGAGTCTGAGCAGCTACAGGAAGGATGGAGGGGTTCAGACAAGGTTTTCCAACTCCGTGCCTAAATGTCACTTTCACAGCGAAATAAGCCCAGTTTGGCCCTGTTCACTTTTGCTTAGCAGAGTCTGTATCTTCAAAACTAGACACTCTGCAGGCCTATAAGCTTGGCTGGGGGCAGAGAAGCAGAGTCTGAGCAGCTACAGGAAGGATGGAGGGGTTCAGACAAGGTTTTCCAACTCCGTGCCTAAATGTCACTTTCACAGCGAAATAAGCCCAGTTTGGCCCTGTTCACTTTTGCTTAGCAGAGTCTGTATCTTCAAAACTAGACACTCTGCAGGCCTATAAGCTTGGCTGGGGGCAGAGAAGCAGAGTCTGAGCAGCTACAGGAAGGATGGAGGGGTTCAGACAAGGTTTTCCAACTCCGTGCCTAAATGTCACTTTCACAGCGAAATAAGCCCAGTTTGGCCCTGTTCACTTTTGCTTAGCAGAGTCTGTATCTTCAAAACTAGACACTCTGCAGGCCTATAAGCTTGGCTGGGGGCAGAGAAGCAGAGTCTGAGCAGCTACAGGAAGGATGGAGGGGTTCAGACAAGGTTTTCCAACTCCGTGCCTAAATGTCACTTTCACAGCGAAATAAGCCCAGTTTGGCCCTGTTCACTTTTGCTTAGCAGAGTCTGTATCTTCAAAACTAGACACTCTGCAGGCCTATAAGCTTGGCTGGGGGCAGAGAAGCAGAGTCTGAGCAGCTACAGGAAGGATGGAGGGGTTCAGACAAGGTTTTCCAACTCCGTGCCTAAATGTCACTTTCACAGCGAAATAAGCCAAGTTTGGCCCTGTTCACTTTTGCTTAGCAGAGTCTGTATCTTCAAAACTAGACACTCTGCAGGCCTATAAGCTTGGCTGGGGGCAGAGAAGCAGAGTCTGAGCAGCTACAGGAAGGATGGAGGGGTTCAGACAAGGTTTTCCAACTCCGTGCCTAAATGTCACTTTCAGAGAAGCCCAATCTCAGCCCAATCTCAATCTCAGCCCAATCTCAATCTCAGCCCAATCTCAATCTCAGCCCAATCTCAATCTCAGCCCACTCTGAGCAGCTACAGGAAGGATGGAGGGGTTCAGACAAGGTTTTCCAACTCCGTGCCTAAATGTCACTTTCAGAGAAGCCCAATCTCAGCCCAATCTCAATCTCAGCCCAATCTCAATCTCAGCCCACTCTGAGCAGCTACAGGAAGGATGGAGGGGTTCAGACAAGGTTTTCCAACTCCGTGCCTAAATGTCACTTTCACAGCGAAATAAGCCCAGTTTGGCCCTGTTCACTTTTGCTTAGCAGAGTCTGTATCTTCAAAACTAGACACTCTGCAGGCCTATAAGCTTGGCTGGGGGCAGAGAAGCAGAGTCTGAGCAGCTACAGGAAGGATGGAGGGGTTCAGACAAGGTTTTCCAACTCCGTGCCTAAATGTCACTTTCACAGCGAAATAAGCCCAGTTTGGCCCTGTTCACTTTTGCTTAGCAGAGTCTGTATCTTCAAAACTAGACACTCTGCAGGCCTATAAGCTTGGCTGGGGGCAGAGAAGCAGAGTCTGAGCAGCTACAGGAAGGATGGAGGGGTTCAGACAAGGTTTTCCAACTCCGTGCCTAAATGTCACTTTCACAGCGAAATAAGCCCAGTTTGGCCCTGTTCACTTTTGCTTAGCAGAGTCTGTATCTTCAAAACTAGACACTCTGCAGGCCTATAAGCTTGGCTGGGGGCAGAGAAGCAGAGTCTGAGCAGCTACAGGAAGGATGGAGGGGTTCAGACAAGGTTTTCCAACTCCGTGCCTAAATGTCACTTTCACAGCGAAATAAGCCCAGTTTGGCCCTGTTCACTTTTGCTTAGCAGAGTCTGTATCT
Organism: Electrona antarctica; assembly: GCF_951216825.1. Classification (NCBI taxonomy): domain Eukaryota; kingdom Metazoa; phylum Chordata; class Actinopteri; order Myctophiformes; family Myctophidae; genus Electrona; species Electrona antarctica. The sequence goes on from NW_027637736.1 coordinate 41,532, forward strand.
TCAAAACTAGACACTCTGCAGGCCTATAAGCTTGGCTGGGGGCAGAGAAGCAGAGTCTGAGCAGCTACAGGAAGGATGGAGGGGTTCAGACAAGGTTTTCCAACTCCGTGCCTAAATGTCACTTTCACAGCGAAATAAGCCCAGTTTGGCCCTGTTCACTTTTGCTTAGCAGAGTCTGTATCTTCAAAACTAGACACTCTGCAGGCCTATAAGCTTGGCTGGGGGCAGAGAAGCAGAGTCTGAGCAGCTACAGGAAGGATGGAGGGGTTCAGACAAGGTTTTCCAACTCCGTGCCTAAATGTCACTTTCACAGCGAAATAAGCCCAGTTTGGCCCTGTTCACTTTTGCTTAGCAGAGTCTGTATCTTCAAAACTAGACACTCTGCAGGCCTATAAGCTTGGCTGGGGGCAGAGAAGCAGAGTCTGAGCAGCTACAGGAAGGATGGAGGGGTTCAGACAAGGTTTTCCAACTCCGTGCCTAAATGTCACTTTCAGAGAAGCCCAATCTCAGCCCAATCTCAATCTCAGCCCAATCTCAATCTCAGCCCACTCTGAGCAGCTACAGGAAGGATGGAGGGGTTCAGACAAGGTTTTCCAACTCCGTGCCTAAATGTCACTTTCACAGCGAAATAAGCCCAGTTTGGCCCTGTTCACTTTTGCTTAGCAGAGTCTGTATCTTCAAAACTAGACACTCTGCAGGCCTATAAGCTTGGCTGGGGGCAGAGAAGCAGAGTCTGAGCAGCTACAGGAAGGATGGAGGGGTTCAGACAAGGTTTTCCAACTCCGTGCCTAAATGTCACTTTCACAGCGAAATAAGCCCAGTTTGGCCCTGTTCACTTTTGCTTAGCAGAGTCTGTATCTTCAAAACTAGACACTCTGCAGGCCTATAAGCTTGGCTGGGGGCAGAGAAGCAGAGTCTGAGCAGCTACAGGAAGGATGGAGGGGTTCAGACAAGGTTTTCCAACTCCGTGCCTAAATGTCACTTTCACAGCGAAATAAGCCCAGTTTGGCCCTGTTCACTTTTGCTTAGCAGAGTCTGTATCTTCAAAACTAGACACTCTGCAGGCCTATAAGCTTGGCTGGGGGCAGAGAAGCAGAGTCTGAGCAGCTACAGGAAGGATGGAGGGGTTCAGACAAGGTTTTCCAACTCCGTGCCTAAATGTCACTTTCACAGCGAAATAAGCCCAGTTTGGCCCTGTTCACTTTTGCTTAGCAGAGTCTGTATCTTCAAAACTAGACACTCTGCAGGCCTATAAGCTTGGCTGGGGGCAGAGAAGCAGAGTCTGAGCAGCTACAGGAAGGATGGAGGGGTTCAGACAAGGTTTTCCAACTCCGTGCCTAAATGTCACTTTCACAGCGAAATAAGCCCAGTTTGGCCCTGTTCACTTTTGCTTAGCAGAGTCTGTATCTTCAAAACTAGACACTCTGCAGGCCTATAAGCTTGGCTGGGGGCAGAGAAGCAGAGTCTGAGCAGCTACAGGAAGGATGGAGGGGTTCAGACAAGGTTTTCCAACTCCGTGCCTAAATGTCACTTTCACAGCGAAATAAGCCCAGTTTGGCCCTGTTCACTTTTGCTTAGCAGAGTCTGTATCTTCAAAACTAGACACTCTGCAGGCCTATAAGCTTGGCTGGGGGCAGAGAAGCAGAGTCTGAGCAGCTACAGGAAGGATGGAGGGGTTCAGACAAGGTTTTCCAACTCCGTGCCTAAATGTCACTTTCACAGCGAAATAAGCCCAGTTTGGCCCTGTTCACTTTTGCTTAGCAGAGTCTGTATCTTCAAAACTAGACACTCTGCAGGCCTATAAGCTTGGCTGGGGGCAGAGAAGCAGAGTCTGAGCAGCTACAGGAAGGATGGAGGGGTTCAGACAAGGTTTTCCAACTCCGTGCCTAAATGTCACTTTCACAGCGAAATAAGCCCAGTTTGGCCCTGTTCACTTTTGCTTAGCAGAGTCTGTATCTTCAAAACTAGACACTCTGCAGGCCTATAAGCTTGGCTGGGGGCAGAGAAGCAGAGTCTGAGCAGCTACAGGAAGGATGGAGGGGTTCAGACAAGGTTTTCCAACTCCGTGCCTAAATGTCACTTTCACAGCGAAATAAGCCCAGTTTGGCCCTGTTCACTTTTGCTTAGCAGAGTCTGTATCTTCAAAACTAGACACTCTGCAGGCCTATAAGCTTGGCTGGGGGCAGAGAAGCAGAGTCTGAGCAGCTACAGGAAGGATGGAGGGGTTCAGACAAGGTTTTCCAACTCCGTGCCTAAATGTCACTTTCACAGCGAAATAAGCCCAGTTTGGCCCTGTTCACTTTTGCTTAGCAGAGTCTGTATCTTCAAAACTAGACACTCTGCAGGCCTATAAGCTTGGCTGGGGGCAGAGAAGCAGAGTCTGAGCAGCTACAGGAAGGATGGAGGGGTTCAGACAAGGTTTTCCAACTCCGTGCCTAAATGTCACTTTCACAGCGAAATAAGCCCAGTTTGGCCCTGTTCACTTTTGCTTAGCAGAGTCTGTATCTTCAAAACTAGACACTCTGCAGGCCTATAAGCTTGGCTGGGGGCAGAGAAGCAGAGTCTGAGCAGCTACAGGAAGGATGGAGGGGTTCAGACAAGGTTTTCCAACTCCGTGCCTAAATGTCACTTTCACAGCGAAATAAGCCCAGTTTGGCCCTGTTCACTTTTGCTTAGCAGAGTCTGTATCTTCAAAACTAGACACTCTGCAGGCCTATAAGCTTGGCTGGGGGCAGAGAAGCAGAGTCTGAGCAGCTACAGGAAGGATGGAGGGGTTCAGACAAGGTTTTCCAACTCCGTGCCTAAATGTCACTTTCAGAGAAGCCCAATCTCAGCCCAATCTCAATCTCAGCCCAATCTCAATCTCAGCCCAATCTCAATCTCAGCCCACTCTGAGCAGCTACAGGAAGGATGGAGGGGTTCAGACAAGGTTTTCCAACTCCGTGCCTAAATGTCACTTTCACAGCGAAATAAGCCCAGTTTGGCCCTGTTCACTTTTGCTTAGCAGAGTCTGTATCTTCAAAACTAGACACTCTGCAGGCCTATAAGCTTGGCTGGGGGCAGAGAAGCAGAGTCTGAGCAGCTACAGGAAGGATGGAGGGGTTCAGACAAGGTTTTCCAACTCCGTGCCTAAATGTCACTTTCACAGCGAAATAAGCCCAGTTTGGCCCTGTTCACTTTTGCTTAGCAGAGTCTGTATCTTCAAAACTAGACACTCTGCAGGCCTATAAGCTTGGCTGGGGGCAGAGAAGCAGAGTCTGAGCAGCTACAGGAAGGATGGAGGGGTTCAGACAAGGTTTTCCAACTCCGTGCCTAAATGTCACTTTCACAGCGAAATAAGCCCAGTTTGGCCCTGTTCACTTTTGCTTAGCAGAGTCTGTATCTTCAAAACTAGACACTCTGCAGGCCTATAAGCTTGGCTGGGGGCAGAGAAGCAGAGTCTGAGCAGCTACAGGAAGGATGGAGGGGTTCAGACAAGGTTTTCCAACTCCGTGCCTAAATGTCACTTTCACAGCGAAATAAGCCCAGTTTGGCCCTGTTCACTTTTGCTTAGCAGAGTCTGTATCTTCAAAACTAGACACTCTGCAGGCCTATAAGCTTGGCTGGGGGCAGAGAAGCAGAGTCTGAGCAGCTACAGGAAGGATGGAGGGGTTCAGACAAGGTTTTCCAACTCCGTGCCTAAATGTCACTTTCACAGCGAAATAAGCCCAGTTTGGCCCTGTTCACTTTTGCTTAGCAGAGTCTGTATCTTCAAAACTAGACACTCTGCAGGCCTATAAGCTTGGCTGGGGGCAGAGAAGCAGAGTCTGAGCAGCTACAGGAAGGATGGAGGGGTTCAGACAAGGTTTTCCAACTCCGTGCCTAAATGTCACTTTCACAGCGAAATAAGCCCAGTTTGGCCCTGTTCACTTTTGCTTAGCAGAGTCTGTATCTTCAAAACTAGACACTCTGCAGGCCTATAAGCTTGGCTGGGGGCAGAGAAGCAGAGTCTGAGCAGCTACAGGAAGGATGGAGGGGTTCAGACAAGGTTTTCCAACTCCGTGCCTAAATGTCACTTTCACAGCGAAATAAGCCCAGTTTGGCCCTGTTCACTTTTGCTTAGCAGAGTCTGTATCTTCAAAACTAGACACTCTGCAGGCCTATAAGCTTGGCTGGGGGCAGAGAAGCAGAGTCTGAGCAGCTACAGGAAGGATGGAGGGGTTCAGACAAGGTTTTCCAACTCCGTGCCTAAATGTCACTTTCACAGCGAAATAAGCCCAGTTTGGCCCTGTTCACTTTTGCTTAGCAGAGTCTGTATCTTCAAAACTAGACACTCTGCAGGCCTATAAGCTTGGCTGGGGGCAGAGAAGCAGAGTCTGAGCAGCTACAGGAAGGATGGAGGGGTTCAGACAAGGTTTTCCAACTCCGTGCCTAAATGTCACTTTCACAGCGAAATAAGCCCAGTTTGGCCCTGTTCACTTTTGCTTAGCAGAGTCTGTATCTTCAAAACTAGACACTCTGCAGGCCTATAAGCTTGGCTGGGGGCAGAGAAGCAGAGTCTGAGCAGCTACAGGAAGGATGGAGGGGTTCAGACAAGGTTTTCCAACTCCGTGCCTAAATGTCACTTTCACAGCGAAATAAGCCCAGTTTGGCCCTGTTCACTTTTGCTTAGCAGAGTCTGTATCTTCAAAACTAGACACTCTGCAGGCCTATAAGCTTGGCTGGGGGCAGAGAAGCAGAGTCTGAGCAGCTACAGGAAGGATGGAGGGGTTCAGACAAGGTTTTCCAACTCCGTGCCTAAATGTCACTTTCACAGCGAAATAAGCCCAGTTTGGCCCTGTTCACTTTTGCTTAGCAGAGTCTGTATCTTCAAAACTAGACACTCTGCAGGCCTATAAGCTTGGCTGGGGGCAGAGAAGCAGAGTCTGAGCAGCTACAGGAAGGATGGAGGGGTTCAGACAAGGTTTTCCAACTCCGTGCCTAAATGTCACTTTCACAGCGAAATAAGCCCAGTTTGGCCCTGTTCACTTTTGCTTAGCAGAGTCTGTATCTTCAAAACTAGACACTCTGCAGGCCTATAAGCTTGGCTGGGGGCAGAGAAGCAGAGTCTGAGCAGCTACAGGAAGGATGGAGGGGTTCAGACAAGGTTTTCCAACTCCGTGCCTAAATGTCACTTTCACAGCGAAATAAGCCCAGTTTGGCCCTGTTCACTTTTGCTTAGCAGAGTCTGTATCTTCAAAACTAGACACTCTGCAGGCCTATAAGCTTGGCTGGGGGCAGAGAAGCAGAGTCTGAGCAGCTACAGGAAGGATGGAGGGGTTCAGACAAGGTTTTCCAACTCCGTGCCTAAATGTCACTTTCACAGCGAAATAAGCCCAGTTTGGCCCTGTTCACTTTTGCTTAGCAGAGTCTGTATCTTCAAAACTAGACACTCTGCAGGCCTATAAGCTTGGCTGGGGGCAGAGAAGCAGAGTCTGAGCAGCTACAGGAAGGATGGAGGGGTTCAGACAAGGTTTTCCAACTCCGTGCCTAAATGTCACTTTCACAGCGAAATAAGCCCAGTTTGGCCCTGTTCACTTTTGCTTAGCAGAGTCTGTATCTTCAAAACTAGACACTCTGCAGGCCTATAAGCTTGGCTGGGGGCAGAGAAGCAGAGTCTGAGCAGCTACAGGAAGGATGGAGGGGTTCAGACAAGGTTTTCCAACTCCGTGCCTAAATGTCACTTTCACAGCGAAATAAGCCCAGTTTGGCCCTGTTCACTTTTGCTTAGCAGAGTCTGTATCTTCAAAACTAGACACTCTGCAGGCCTATAAGCTTGGCTGGGGGCAGAGAAGCAGAGTCTGAGCAGCTACAGGAAGGATGGAGGGGTTCAGACAAGGTTTTCCAACTCCGTGCCTAAATGTCACTTTCACAGCGAAATAAGCCCAGTTTGGCCCTGTTCACTTTTGCTTAGCAGAGTCTGTATCTTCAAAACTAGACACTCTGCAGGCCTATAAGCTTGGCTGGGGGCAGAGAAGCAGAGTCTGAGCAGCTACAGGAAGGATGGAGGGGTTCAGACAAGGTTTTCCAACTCCGTGCCTAAATGTCACTTTCACAGCGAAATAAGCCCAGTTTGGCCCTGTTCACTTTTGCTTAGCAGAGTCTGTATCTTCAAAACTAGACACTCTGCAGGCCTATAAGCTTGGCTGGGGGCAGAGAAGCAGAGTCTGAGCAGCTACAGGAAGGATGGAGGGGTTCAGACAAGGTTTTCCAACTCCGTGCCTAAATGTCACTTTCACAGCGAAATAAGCCCAGTTTGGCCCTGTTCACTTTTGCTTAGCAGAGTCTGTATCTTCAAAACTAGACACTCTGCAGGCCTATAAGCTTGGCTGGGGGCAGAGAAGCAGAGTCTGAGCAGCTACAGGAAGGATGGAGGGGTTCAGACAAGGTTTTCCAACTCCGTGCCTAAATGTCACTTTCACAGCGAAATAAGCCCAGTTTGGCCCTGTTCACTTTTGCTTAGCAGAGTCTGTATCTTCAAAACTAGACACTCTGCAGGCCTATAAGCTTGGCTGGGGGCAGAGAAGCAGAGTCTGAGCAGCTACAGGAAGGATGGAGGGGTTCAGACAAGGTTTTCCAACTCCGTGCCTAAATGTCACTTTCACAGCGAAATAAGCCCAGTTTGGCCCTGTTCACTTTTGCTTAGCAGAGTCTGTATCTTCAAAACTAGACACTCTGCAGGCCTATAAGCTTGGCTGGGGGCAGAGAAGCAGAGTCTGAGCAGCTACAGGAAGGATGGAGGGGTTCAGACAAGGTTTTCCAACTCCGTGCCTAAATGTCACTTTCACAGCGAAATAAGCCCAGTTTGGCCCTGTTCACTTTTGCTTAGCAGAGTCTGTATCTTCAAAACTAGACACTCTGCAGGCCTATAAGCTTGGCTGGGGGCAGAGAAGCAGAGTCTGAGCAGCTACAGGAAGGATGGAGGGGTTCAGACAAGGTTTTCCAACTCCGTGCCTAAATGTCACTTTCACAGCGAAATAAGCCCAGTTTGGCCCTGTTCACTTTTGCTTAGCAGAGTCTGTATCTTCAAAACTAGACACTCTGCAGGCCTATAAGCTTGGCTGGGGGCAGAGAAGCAGAGTCTGAGCAGCTACAGGAAGGATGGAGGGGTTCAGACAAGGTTTTCCAACTCCGTGCCTAAATGTCACTTTCACAGCGAAATAAGCCCAGTTTGGCCCTGTTCACTTTTGCTTAGCAGAGTCTGTATCTTCAAAACTAGACACTCTGCAGGCCTATAAGCTTGGCTGGGGGCAGAGAAGCAGAGTCTGAGCAGCTACAGGAAGGATGGAGGGGTTCAGACAAGGTTTTCCAACTCCGTGCCTAAATGTCACTTTCACAGCGAAATAAGCCCAGTTTGGCCCTGTTCACTTTTGCTTAGCAGAGTCTGTATCTTCAAAACTAGACACTCTGCAGGCCTATAAGCTTGGCTGGGGGCAGAGAAGCAGAGTCTGAGCAGCTACAGGAAGGATGGAGGGGTTCAGACAAGGTTTTCCAACTCCGTGCCTAAATGTCACTTTCACAGCGAAATAAGCCCAGTTTGGCCCTGTTCACTTTTGCTTAGCAGAGTCTGTATCTTCAAAACTAGACACTCTGCAGGCCTATAAGCTTGGCTGGGGGCAGAGAAGCAGAGTCTGAGCAGCTACAGGAAGGATGGAGGGGTTCAGACAAGGTTTTCCAACTCCGTGCCTAAATGTCACTTTCACAGCGAAATAAGCCCAGTTTGGCCCTGTTCACTTTTGCTTAGCAGAGTCTGTATCTTCAAAACTAGACACTCTGCAGGCCTATAAGCTTGGCTGGGGGCAGAGAAGCAGAGTCTGAGCAGCTACAGGAAGGATGGAGGGGTTCAGACAAGGTTTTCCAACTCCGTGCCTAAATGTCACTTTCACAGCGAAATAAGCCCAGTTTGGCCCTGTTCACTTTTGCTTAGCAGAGTCTGTATCTTCAAAACTAGACACTCTGCAGGCCTATAAGCTTGGCTGGGGGCAGAGAAGCAGAGTCTGAGCAGCTACAGGAAGGATGGAGGGGTTCAGACAAGGTTTTCCAACTCCGTGCCTAAATGTCACTTTCACAGCGAAATAAGCCCAGTTTGGCCCTGTTCACTTTTGCTTAGCAGAGTCTGTATCTTCAAAACTAGACACTCTGCAGGCCTATAAGCTTGGCTGGGGGCAGAGAAGCAGAGTCTGAGCAGCTACAGGAAGGATGGAGGGGTTCAGACAAGGTTTTCCAACTCCGTGCCTAAATGTCACTTTCACAGCGAAATAAGCCCAGTTTGGCCCTGTTCACTTTTGCTTAGCAGAGTCTGTATCTTCAAAACTAGACACTCTGCAGGCCTATAAGCTTGGCTGGGGGCAGAGAAGCAGAGTCTGAGCAGCTACAGGAAGGATGGAGGGGTTCAGACAAGGTTTTCCAACTCCGTGCCTAAATGTCACTTTCACAGCGAAATAAGCCCAGTTTGGCCCTGTTCACTTTTGCTTAGCAGAGTCTGTATCTTCAAAACTAGACACTCTGCAGGCCTATAAGCTTGGCTGGGGGCAGAGAAGCAGAGTCTGAGCAGCTACAGGAAGGATGGAGGGGTTCAGACAAGGTTTTCCAACTCCGTGCCTAAATGTCACTTTCACAGCGAAATAAGCCCAGTTTGGCCCTGTTCACTTTTGCTTAGCAGAGTCTGTATCTTCAAAACTAGACACTCTGCAGGCCTATAAGCTTGGCTGGGGGCAGAGAAGCAGAGTCTGAGCAGCTACAGGAAGGATGGAGGGGTTCAGACAAGGTTTTCCAACTCCGTGCCTAAATGTCACTTTCACAGCGAAATAAGCCCAGTTTGGCCCTGTTCACTTTTGCTTAGCAGAGTCTGTATCTTCAAAACTAGACACTCTGCAGGCCTATAAGCTTGGCTGGGGGCAGAGAAGCAGAGTCTGAGCAGCTACAGGAAGGATGGAGGGGTTCAGACAAGGTTTTCCAACTCCGTGCCTAAATGTCACTTTCACAGCGAAATAAGCCCAGTTTGGCCCTGTTCACTTTTGCTTAGCAGAGTCTGTATCTTCAAAACTAGACACTCTGCAGGCCTATAAGCTTGGCTGGGGGCAGAGAAGCAGAGTCTGAGCAGCTACAGGAAGGATGGAGGGGTTCAGACAAGGTTTTCCAACTCCGTGCCTAAATGTCACTTTCAGAGAAGCCCAATCTCAGCCCAATCTCAATCTCAGCCCAATCTCAATCTCAGCCCAATCTCAATCTCAGCCCACTCTGAGCAGCTACAGGAAGGATGGAGGGGTTCAGACAAGGTTTTCCAACTCCGTGCCTAAATGTCACTTTCACAGCGAAATAAGCCCAGTTTGGCCCTGTTCACTTTTGCTTAGCAGAGTCTGTATCTTCAAAACTAGACACTCTGCAGGCCTATAAGCTTGGCTGGGGGCAGAGAAGCAGAGTCTGAGCAGCTACAGGAAGGATGGAGGGGTTCAGACAAGGTTTTCCAACTCCGTGCCTAAATGTCACTTTCACAGCGAAATAAGCCCAGTTTGGCCCTGTTCACTTTTGCTTAGCAGAGTCTGTATCTTCAAAACTAGACACTCTGCAGGCCTATAAGCTTGGCTGGGGGCAGAGAAGCAGAGTCTGAGCAGCTACAGGAAGGATGGAGGGGTTCAGACAAGGTTTTCCAACTCCGTGCCTAAATGTCACTTTCACAGCGAAATAAGCCCAGTTTGGCCCTGTTCACTTTTGCTTAGCAGAGTCTGTATCTTCAAAACTAGACACTCTGCAGGCCTATAAGCTTGGCTGGGGGCAGAGAAGCAGAGTCTGAGCAGCTACAGGAAGGATGGAGGGGTTCAGACAAGGTTTTCCAACTCCGTGCCTAAATGTCACTTTCACAGCGAAATAAGCCCAGTTTGGCCCTGTTCACTTTTGCTTAGCAGAGTCTGTATCTTCAAAACTAGACACTCTGCAGGCCTATAAGCTTGGCTGGGGGCAGAGAAGCAGAGTCTGAGCAGCTACAGGAAGGATGGAGGGGTTCAGACAAGGTTTTCCAACTCCGTGCCTAAATGTCACTTTCACAGCGAAATAAGCCCAGTTTGGCCCTGTTCACTTTTGCTTAGCAGAGTCTGTATCTTCAAAACTAGACACTCTGCAGGCCTATAAGCTTGGCTGGGGGCAGAGAAGCAGAGTCTGAGCAGCTACAGGAAGGATGGAGGGGTTCAGACAAGGTTTTCCAACTCCGTGCCTAAATGTCACTTTCACAGCGAAATAAGCCCAGTTTGGCCCTGTTCACTTTTGCTTAGCAGAGTCTGTATCTTCAAAACTAGACACTCTGCAGGCCTATAAGCTTGGCTGGGGGCAGAGAAGCAGAGTCTGAGCAGCTACAGGAAGGATGGAGGGGTTCAGACAAGGTTTTCCAACTCCGTGCCTAAATGTCACTTTCACAGCGAAATAAGCCCAGTTTGGCCCTGTTCACTTTTGCTTAGCAGAGTCTGTATCTTCAAAACTAGACACTCTGCAGGCCTATAAGCTTGGCTGGGGGCAGAGAAGCAGAGTCTGAGCAGCTACAGGAAGGATGGAGGGGTTCAGACAAGGTTTTCCAACTCCGTGCCTAAATGTCACTTTCACAGCGAAATAAGCCCAGTTTGGCCCTGTTCACTTTTGCTTAGCAGAGTCTGTATCTTCAAAACTAGACACTCTGCAGGCCTATAAGCTTGGCTGGGGGCAGAGAAGCAGAGTCTGAGCAGCTACAGGAAGGATGGAGGGGTTCAGACAAGGTTTTCCAACTCCGTGCCTAAATGTCACTTTCACAGCGAAATAAGCCCAGTTTGGCCCTGTTCACTTTTGCTTAGCAGAGTCTGTATCTTCAAAACTAGACACTCTGCAGGCCTATAAGCTTGGCTGGGGGCAGAGAAGCAGAGTCTGAGCAGCTACAGGAAGGATGGAGGGGTTCAGACAAGGTTTTCCAACTCCGTGCCTAAATGTCACTTTCACAGCGAAATAAGCCCAGTTTGGCCCTGTTCACTTTTGCTTAGCAGAGTCTGTATCTTCAAAACTAGACACTCTGCAGGCCTATAAGCTTGGCTGGGGGCAGAGAAGCAGAGTCTGAGCAGCTACAGGAAGGATGGAGGGGTTCAGACAAGGTTTTCCAACTCCGTGCCTAAATGTCACTTTCACAGCGAAATAAGCCCAGTTTGGCCCTGTTCACTTTTGCTTAGCAGAGTCTGTATCTTCAAAACTAGACACTCTGCAGGCCTATAAGCTTGGCTGGGGGCAGAGAAGCAGAGTCTGAGCAGCTACAGGAAGGATGGAGGGGTTCAGACAAGGTTTTCCAACTCCGTGCCTAAATGTCACTTTCACAGCGAAATAAGCCCAGTTTGGCCCTGTTCACTTTTGCTTAGCAGAGTCTGTATCTTCAAAACTAGACACTCTGCAGGCCTATAAGCTTGGCTGGGGGCAGAGAAGCAGAGTCTGAGCAGCTACAGGAAGGATGGAGGGGTTCAGACAAGGTTTTCCAACTCCGTGCCTAAATGTCACTTTCACAGCGAAATAAGCCCAGTTTGGCCCTGTTCACTTTTGCTTAGCAGAGTCTGTATCTTCAAAACTAGACACTCTGCAGGCCTATAAGCTTGGCTGGGGGCAGAGAAGCAGAGTCTGAGCAGCTACAGGAAGGATGGAGGGGTTCAGACAAGGTTTTCCAACTCCGTGCCTAAATGTCACTTTCACAGCGAAATAAGCCCAGTTTGGCCCTGTTCACTTTTGCTTAGCAGAGTCTGTATCTTCAAAACTAGACACTCTGCAGGCCTATAAGCTTGGCTGGGGGCAGAGAAGCAGAGTCTGAGCAGCTACAGGAAGGATGGAGGGGTTCAGACAAGGTTTTCCAACTCCGTGCCTAAATGTCACTTTCACAGCGAAATAAGCCCAGTTTGGCCCTGTTCACTTTTGCTTAGCAGAGTCTGTATCTTCAAAACTAGACACTCTGCAGGCCTATAAGCTTGGCTGGGGGCAGAGAAGCAGAGTCTGAGCAGCTACAGGAAGGATGGAGGGGTTCAGACAAGGTTTTCCAACTCCGTGCCTAAATGTCACTTTCACAGCGAAATAAGCCCAGTTTGGCCCTGTTCACTTTTGCTTAGCAGAGTCTGTATCTTCAAAACTAGACACTCTGCAGGCCTATAAGCTTGGCTGGGGGCAGAGAAGCAGAGTCTGAGCAGCTACAGGAAGGATGGAGGGGTTCAGACAAGGTTTTCCAACTCCGTGCCTAAATGTCACTTTCACAGCGAAATAAGCCCAGTTTGGCCCTGTTCACTTTTGCTTAGCAGAGTCTGTATCTTCAAAACTAGACACTCTGCAGGCCTATAAGCTTGGCTGGGGGCAGAGAAGCAGAGTCTGAGCAGCTACAGGAAGGATGGAGGGGTTCAGACAAGGTTTTCCAACTCCGTGCCTAAATGTCACTTTCACAGCGAAATAAGCCCAGTTTGGCCCTGTTCACTTTTGCTTAGCAGAGTCTGTATCTTCAAAACTAGACACTCTGCAGGCCTATAAGCTTGGCTGGGGGCAGAGAAGCAGAGTCTGAGCAGCTACAGGAAGGATGGAGGGGTTCAGACAAGGTTTTCCAACTCCGTGCCTAAATGTCACTTTCACAGCGAAATAAGCCCAGTTTGGCCCTGTTCACTTTTGCTTAGCAGAGTCTGTATCTTCAAAACTAGACACTCTGCAGGCCTATAAGCTTGGCTGGGGGCAGAGAAGCAGAGTCTGAGCAGCTACAGGAAGGATGGAGGGGTTCAGACAAGGTTTTCCAACTCCGTGCCTAAATGTCACTTTCACAGCGAAATAAGCCCAGTTTGGCCCTGTTCACTTTTGCTTAGCAGAGTCTGTATCTTCAAAACTAGACACTCTGCAGGCCTATAAGCTTGGCTGGGGGCAGAGAAGCAGAGTCTGAGCAGCTACAGGAAGGATGGAGGGGTTCAGACAAGGTTTTCCAACTCCGTGCCTAAATGTCACTTTCACAGCGAAATAAGCCCAGTTTGGCCCTGTTCACTTTTGCTTAGCAGAGTCTGTATCTTCAAAACTAGACACTCTGCAGGCCTATAAGCTTGGCTGGGGGCAGAGAAGCAGAGTCTGAGCAGCTACAGGAAGGATGGAGGGGTTCAGACAAGGTTTTCCAACTCCGTGCCTAAATGTCACTTTCACAGCGAAATAAGCCCAGTTTGGCCCTGTTCACTTTTGCTTAGCAGAGTCTGTATCTTCAAAACTAGACACTCTGCAGGCCTATAAGCTTGGCTGGGGGCAGAGAAGCAGAGTCTGAGCAGCTACAGGAAGGATGGAGGGGTTCAGACAAGGTTTTCCAACTCCGTGCCTAAATGTCACTTTCACAGCGAAATAAGCCCAGTTTGGCCCTGTTCACTTTTGCTTAGCAGAGTCTGTATCTTCAAAACTAGACACTCTGCAGGCCTATAAGCTTGGCTGGGGGCAGAGAAGCAGAGTCTGAGCAGCTACAGGAAGGATGGAGGGGTTCAGACAAGGTTTTCCAACTCCGTGCCTAAATGTCACTTTCACAGCGAAATAAGCCCAGTTTGGCCCTGTTCACTTTTGCTTAGCAGAGTCTGTATCTTCAAAACTAGACACTCTGCAGGCCTATAAGCTTGGCTGGGGGCAGAGAAGCAGAGTCTGAGCAGCTACAGGAAGGATGGAGGGGTTCAGACAAGGTTTTCCAACTCCGTGCCTAAATGTCACTTTCACAGCGAAATAAGCCCAGTTTGGCCCTGTTCACTTTTGCTTAGCAGAGTCTGTATCTTCAAAACTAGACACTCTGCAGGCCTATAAGCTTGGCTGGGGGCAGAGAAGCAGAGTCTGAGCAGCTACAGGAAGGATGGAGGGGTTCAGACAAGGTTTTCCAACTCCGTGCCTAAATGTCACTTTCACAGCGAAATAAGCCCAGTTTGGCCCTGTTCACTTTTGCTTAGCAGAGTCTGTATCTTCAAAACTAGACACTCTGCAGGCCTATAAGCTTGGCTGGGGGCAGAGAAGCAGAGTCTGAGCAGCTACAGGAAGGATGGAGGGGTTCAGACAAGGTTTTCCAACTCCGTGCCTAAATGTCACTTTCAGAGAAGCCCAATCTCAGCCCAATCTCAATCTCAGCCCAATCTCAATCTCAGCCCAATCTCAATCTCAGCCCACTCTGAGCAGCTACAGGAAGGATGGAGGGGTTCAGACAAGGTTTTCCAACTCCGTGCCTAAATGTCACTTTCACAGCGAAATAAGCCCAGTTTGGCCCTGTTCACTTTTGCTTAGCAGAGTCTGTATCTTCAAAACTAGACACTCTGCAGGCCTATAAGCTTGGCTGGGGGCAGAGAAGCAGAGTCTGAGCAGCTACAGGAAGGATGGAGGGGTTCAGACAAGGTTTTCCAACTCCGTGCCTAAATGTCACTTTCACAGCGAAATAAGCCCAGTTTGGCCCTGTCACTTTTGCTTAGCAGAGTCTGTATCTTCAAAACTAGACACTCTGCAGGCCTATAAGCTTGGCTGGGGGCAGAGAAGCAGAGTCTGAGCAGCTACAGGAAGGATGGAGGGGTTCAGACAAGGTTTTCCAACTCCGTGCCTAAATGTCACTTTCACAGCGAAATAAGCCCAGTTTGGCCCTGTTCACTTTTGCTTAGCAGAGTCTGTATCTTCAAAACTAGACACTCTGCAGGCCTATAAGCTTGGCTGGGGGCAGAGAAGCAGAGTCTGAGCAGCTACAGGAAGGATGGAGGGGTTCAGACAAGGTTTTCCAACTCCGTGCCTAAATGTCACTTTCACAGCGAAATAAGCCCAGTTTGGCCCTGTTCACTTTTGCTTAGCAGAGTCTGTATCTTCAAAACTAGACACTCTGCAGGCCTATAAGCTTGGCTGGGGGCAGAGAAGCAGAGTCTGAGCAGCTACAGGAAGGATGGAGGGGTTCAGACAAGGTTTTCCAACTCCGTGCCTAAATGTCACTTTCACAGCGAAATAAGCCCAGTTTGGCCCTGTTCACTTTTGCTTAGCAGAGTCTGTATCTTCAAAACTAGACACTCTGCAGGCCTATAAGCTTGGCTGGGGGCAGAGAAGCAGAGTCTGAGCAGCTACAGGAAGGATGGAGGGGTTCAGACAAGGTTTTCCAACTCCGTGCCTAAATGTCACTTTCACAGCGAAATAAGCCCAGTTTGGCCCTGTTCACTTTTGCTTAGCAGAGTCTGTATCTTCAAAACTAGACACTCTGCAGGCCTATAAGCTTGGCTGGGGGCAGAGAAGCAGAGTCTGAGCAGCTACAGGAAGGATGGAGGGGTTCAGACAAGGTTTTCCAACTCCGTGCCTAAATGTCACTTTCACAGCGAAATAAGCCCAGTTTGGCCCTGTTCACTTTTGCTTAGCAGAGTCTGTATCTTCAAAACTAGACACTCTGCAGGCCTATAAGCTTGGCTGGGGGCAGAGAAGCAGAGTCTGAGCAGCTACAGGAAGGATGGAGGGGTTCAGACAAGGTTTTCCAACTCCGTGCCTAAATGTCACTTTCACAGCGAAATAAGCCCAGTTTGGCCCTGTTCACTTTTGCTTAGCAGAGTCTGTATCTTCAAAACTAGACACTCTGCAGGCCTATAAGCTTGGCTGGGGGCAGAGAAGCAGAGTCTGAGCAGCTACAGGAAGGATGGAGGGGTTCAGACAAGGTTTTCCAACTCCGTGCCTAAATGTCACTTTCACAGCGAAATAAGCCCAGTTTGGCCCTGTTCACTTTTGCTTAGCAGAGTCTGTATCTTCAAAACTAGACACTCTGCAGGCCTATAAGCTTGGCTGGGGGCAGAGAAGCAGAGTCTGAGCAGCTACAGGAAGGATGGAGGGGTTCAGACAAGGTTTTCCAACTCCGTGCCTAAATGTCACTTTCACAGCGAAATAAGCCCAGTTTGGCCCTGTTCACTTTTGCTTAGCAGAGTCTGTATCTTCAAAACTAGACACTCTGCAGGCCTATAAGCTTGGCTGGGGGCAGAGAAGCAGAGTCTGAGCAGCTACAGGAAGGATGGAGGGGTTCAGACAAGGTTTTCCAACTCCGTGCCTAAATGTCACTTTCACAGCGAAATAAGCCCAGTTTGGCCCTGTTCACTTTTGCTTAGCAGAGTCTGTATCTTCAAAACTAGACACTCTGCAGGCCTATAAGCTTGGCTGGGGGCAGAGAAGCAGAGTCTGAGCAGCTACAGGAAGGATGGAGGGGTTCAGACAAGGTTTTCCAACTCCGTGCCTAAATGTCACTTTCACAGCGAAATAAGCCCAGTTTGGCCCTGTTCACTTTTGCTTAGCAGAGTCTGTATCTTCAAAACTAGACACTCTGCAGGCCTATAAGCTTGGCTGGGGGCAGAGAAGCAGAGTCTGAGCAGCTACAGGAAGGATGGAGGGGTTCAGACAAGGTTTTCCAACTCCGTGCCTAAATGTCACTTTCACAGCGAA
The DNA here is from genome assembly GCF_951216825.1 of Electrona antarctica. NCBI lineage: Eukaryota > Metazoa > Chordata > Actinopteri > Myctophiformes > Myctophidae > Electrona > Electrona antarctica. The sequence continues at coordinate 57,966 of NW_027637736.1, forward strand.
ATAAGCCCAGTTTGGCCCTGTTCACTTTTGCTTAGCAGAGTCTGTATCTTCAAAACTAGACACTCTGCAGGCCTATAAGCTTGGCTGGGGGCAGAGAAGCAGAGTCTGAGCAGCTACAGGAAGGATGGAGGGGTTCAGACAAGGTTTTCCAACTCCGTGCCTAAATGTCACTTTCACAGCGAAATAAGCCCAGTTTGGCCCTGTTCACTTTTGCTTAGCAGAGTCTGTATCTTCAAAACTAGACACTCTGCAGGCCTATAAGCTTGGCTGGGGGCAGAGAAGCAGAGTCTGAGCAGCTACAGGAAGGATGGAGGGGTTCAGACAAGGTTTTCCAACTCCGTGCCTAAATGTCACTTTCACAGCGAAATAAGCCCAGTTTGGCCCTGTTCACTTTTGCTTAGCAGAGTCTGTATCTTCAAAACTAGACACTCTGCAGGCCTATAAGCTTGGCTGGGGGCAGAGAAGCAGAGTCTGAGCAGCTACAGGAAGGATGGAGGGGTTCAGACAAGGTTTTCCAACTCCGTGGCCTAAATGTCACTTTCACAGCGAAATAAGCCCAGTTTGGCCCTGTTCACTTTTGCTTAGCAGAGTCTGTATCTTCAAAACTAGACACTCTGCAGGCCTATAAGCTTGGCTGGGGGCAGAGAAGCAGAGTCTGAGCAGCTACAGGAAGGATGGAGGGGTTCAGACAAGGTTTTCCAACTCCGTGCCTAAATGTCACTTTCACAGCGAAATAAGCCCAGTTTGGCCCTGTTCACTTTTGCTTAGCAGAGTCTGTATCTTCAAAACTAGACACTCTGCAGGCCTATAAGCTTGGCTGGGGGCAGAGAAGCAGAGTCTGAGCAGCTACAGGAAGGATGGAGGGGTTCAGACAAGGTTTTCCAACTCCGTGCCTAAATGTCACTTTCACAGCGAAATAAGCCCAGTTTGGCCCTGTTCACTTTTGCTTAGTAGAGTCTGTATCTTCAAAACTAGACACTCTGCAGGCCTATAAGCTTGGCTGGGGGCAGAGAAGCAGAGTCTGAGCAGCTACAGGAAGGATGGAGGGGTTCAGACAAGGTTTTCCAACTCCGTGCCTAAATGTCACTTTCACAGCGAAATAAGCCCAGTTTGGCCCTGTTCACTTTTGCTTAGCAGAGTCTGTATCTTCAAAACTAGACACTCTGCAGGCCTATAAGCTTGGCTGGGGGCAGAGAAGCAGAGTCTGAGCAGCTACAGGAAGGATGGAGGGGTTCAGACAAGGTTTTCCAACTCCGTGCCTAAATGTCACTTTCACAGCGAAATAAGCCCAGTTTGGCCCTGTTCACTTTTGCTTAGCAGAGTCTGTATCTTCAAAACTAGACACTCTGCAGGCCTATAAGCTTGGCTGGGGGCAGAGAAGCAGAGTCTGAGCAGCTACAGGAAGGATGGAGGGGTTCAGACAAGGTTTTCCAACTCCGTGCCTAAATGTCACTTTCACAGCGAAATAAGCCCAGTTTGGCCCTGTTCACTTTTGCTTAGCAGAGTCTGTATCTTCAAAACTAGACACTCTGCAGGCCTATAAGCTTGGCTGGGGGCAGAGAAGCAGAGTCTGAGCAGCTACAGGAAGGATGGAGGGGTTCAGACAAGGTTTTCCAACTCCGTGCCTAAATGTCACTTTCACAGCGAAATAAGCCCAGTTTGGCCCTGTTCACTTTTGCTTAGCAGAGTCTGTATCTTCAAAACTAGACACTCTGCAGGCCTATAAGCTTGGCTGGGGGCAGAGAAGCAGAGTCTGAGCAGCTACAGGAAGGATGGAGGGGTTCAGACAAGGTTTTCCAACTCCGTGCCTAAATGTCACTTTCACAGCGAAATAAGCCCAGTTTGGCCCTGTTCACTTTTGCTTAGCAGAGTCTGTATCTTCAAAACTAGACACTCTGCAGGCCTATAAGCTTGGCTGGGGGCAGAGAAGCAGAGTCTGAGCAGCTACAGGAAGGATGGAGGGGTTCAGACAAGGTTTTCCAACTCCGTGCCTAAATGTCACTTTCACAGCGAAATAAGCCCAGTTTGGCCCTGTTCACTTTTGCTTAGCAGAGTCTGTATCTTCAAAACTAGACACTCTGCAGGCCTATAAGCTTGGCTGGGGGCAGAGAAGCAGAGTCTGAGCAGCTACAGGAAGGATGGAGGGGTTCAGACAAGGTTTTCCAACTCCGTGCCTAAATGTCACTTTCACAGCGAAATAAGCCCAGTTTGGCCCTGTTCACTTTTGCTTAGCAGAGTCTGTATCTTCAAAACTAGACACTCTGCAGGCCTATAAGCTTGGCTGGGGGCAGAGAAGCAGAGTCTGAGCAGCTACAGGAAGGATGGAGGGGTTCAGACAAGGTTTTCCAACTCCGTGCCTAAATGTCACTTTCACAGCGAAATAAGCCCAGTTTGGCCCTGTTCACTTTTGCTTAGCAGAGTCTGTATCTTCAAAACTAGACACTCTGCAGGCCTATAAGCTTGGCTGGGGGCAGAGAAGCAGAGTCTGAGCAGCTACAGGAAGGATGGAGGGGTTCAGACAAGGTTTTCCAACTCCGTGCCTAAATGTCACTTTCACAGCGAAATAAGCCCAGTTTGGCCCTGTTCACTTTTGCTTAGCAGAGTCTGTATCTTCAAAACTAGACACTCTGCAGGCCTATAAGCTTGGCTGGGGGCAGAGAAGCAGAGTCTGAGCAGCTACAGGAAGGATGGAGGGGTTCAGACAAGGTTTTCCAACTCCGTGCCTAAATGTCACTTTCACAGCGAAATAAGCCCAGTTTGGCCCTGTTCACTTTTGCTTAGCAGAGTCTGTATCTTCAAAACTAGACACTCTGCAGGCCTATAAGCTTGGCTGGGGGCAGAGAAGCAGAGTCTGAGCAGCTACAGGAAGGATGGAGGGGTTCAGACAAGGTTTTCCAACTCCGTGCCTAAATGTCACTTTCACAGCGAAATAAGCCCAGTTTGGCCCTGTTCACTTTTGCTTAGCAGAGTCTGTATCTTCAAAACTAGACACTCTGCAGGCCTATAAGCTTGGCTGGGGGCAGAGAAGCAGAGTCTGAGCAGCTACAGGAAGGATGGAGGGGTTCAGACAAGGTTTTCCAACTCCGTGCCTAAATGTCACTTTCACAGCGAAATAAGCCCAGTTTGGCCCTGTTCACTTTTGCTTAGCAGAGTCTGTATCTTCAAAACTAGACACTCTGCAGGCCTATAAGCTTGGCTGGGGGCAGAGAAGCAGAGTCTGAGCAGCTACAGGAAGGATGGAGGGGTTCAGACAAGGTTTTCCAACTCCGTGCCTAAATGTCACTTTCACAGCGAAATAAGCCCAGTTTGGCCCTGTTCACTTTTGCTTAGCAGAGTCTGTATCTTCAAAACTAGACACTCTGCAGGCCTATAAGCTTGGCTGGGGGCAGAGAAGCAGAGTCTGAGCAGCTACAGGAAGGATGGAGGGGTTCAGACAAGGTTTTCCAACTCCGTGCCTAAATGTCACTTTCACAGCGAAATAAGCCCAGTTTGGCCCTGTTCACTTTTGCTTAGCAGAGTCTGTATCTTCAAAACTAGACACTCTGCAGGCCTATAAGCTTGGCTGGGGGCAGAGAAGCAGAGTCTGAGCAGCTACAGGAAGGATGGAGGGGTTCAGACAAGGTTTTCCAACTCCGTGCCTAAATGTCACTTTCACAGCGAAATAAGCCCAGTTTGGCCCTGTTCACTTTTGCTTAGCAGAGTCTGTATCTTCAAAACTAGACACTCTGCAGGCCTATAAGCTTGGCTGGGGGCAGAGAAGCAGAGTCTGAGCAGCTACAGGAAGGATGGAGGGGTTCAGACAAGGTTTTCCAACTCCGTGCCTAAATGTCACTTTCACAGCGAAATAAGCCCAGTTTGGCCCTGTTCACTTTTGCTTAGCAGAGTCTGTATCTTCAAAACTAGACACTCTGCAGGCCTATAAGCTTGGCTGGGGGCAGAGAAGCAGAGTCTGAGCAGCTACAGGAAGGATGGAGGGGTTCAGACAAGGTTTTCCAACTCCGTGCCTAAATGTCACTTTCAGAGAAGCCCAATCTCAGCCCAATCTCAATCTCAGCCCAATCTCAATCTCAGCCCACTCTGAGCAGCTACAGGAAGGATGGAGGGGTTCAGACAAGGTTTTCCAACTCCGTGCCTAAATGTCACTTTCACAGCGAAATAAGCCCAGTTTGGCCCTGTTCACTTTTGCTTAGCAGAGTCTGTATCTTCAAAACTAGACACTCTGCAGGCCTATAAGCTTGGCTGGGGGCAGAGAAGCAGAGTCTGAGCAGCTACAGGAAGGATGGAGGGGTTCAGACAAGGTTTTCCAACTCCGTGCCTAAATGTCACTTTCACAGCGAAATAAGCCCAGTTTGGCCCTGTTCACTTTTGCTTAGCAGAGTCTGTATCTTCAAAACTAGACACTCTGCAGGCCTATAAGCTTGGCTGGGGGCAGAGAAGCAGAGTCTGAGCAGCTACAGGAAGGATGGAGGGGTTCAGACAAGGTTTTCCAACTCCGTGCCTAAATGTCACTTTCACAGCGAAATAAGCCCAGTTTGGCCCTGTTCACTTTTGCTTAGCAGAGTCTGTATCTTCAAAACTAGACACTCTGCAGGCCTATAAGCTTGGCTGGGGGCAGAGAAGCAGAGTCTGAGCAGCTACAGGAAGGATGGAGGGGTTCAGACAAGGTTTTCCAACTCCGTGCCTAAATGTCACTTTCACAGCGAAATAAGCCCAGTTTGGCCCTGTTCACTTTTGCTTAGCAGAGTCTGTATCTTCAAAACTAGACACTCTGCAGGCCTATAAGCTTGGCTGGGGGCAGAGAAGCAGAGTCTGAGCAGCTACAGGAAGGATGGAGGGGTTCAGACAAGGTTTTCCAACTCCGTGCCTAAATGTCACTTTCACAGCGAAATAAGCCCAGTTTGGCCCTGTTCACTTTTGCTTAGCAGAGTCTGTATCTTCAAAACTAGACACTCTGCAGGCCTATAAGCTTGGCTGGGGGCAGAGAAGCAGAGTCTGAGCAGCTACAGGAAGGATGGAGGGGTTCAGACAAGGTTTTCCAACTCCGTGCCTAAATGTCACTTTCACAGCGAAATAAGCCCAGTTTGGCCCTGTTCACTTTTGCTTAGCAGAGTCTGTATCTTCAAAACTAGACACTCTGCAGGCCTATAAGCTTGGCTGGGGGCAGAGAAGCAGAGTCTGAGCAGCTACAGGAAGGATGGAGGGGTTCAGACAAGGTTTTCCAACTCCGTGCCTAAATGTCACTTTCAGAGAAGCCCAATCTCAGCCCAATCTCAATCTCAGCCCAATCTCAATCTCAGCCCAATCTCAATCTCAGCCCAATCTCAATCTCAGCCCAATCTCAATCTCAGCCCAATCTCAATCTCAGCCCAATCTCAATCTCAGCCCAATCTCAATCTCAGCCCAATCTCAATCTCAGCCCAATCTCAATCTCAGCCCAATCTCAATCTCAGCCCAATCTCAATCTCAGCCCAATCTCAATCTCAGCCCAATCTCAATCTCAGCCCAATCTCAATCTCAGCCCACTCTGAGCAGCTACAGGAAGGATGGAGGGGTTCAGACAAGGTTTTCCAACTCCGTGCCTAAATGTCACTTTCACAGCGAAATAAGCCCAGTTTGGCCCTGTTCACTTTTGCTTAGCAGAGTCTGTATCTTCAAAACTAGACACTCTGCAGGCCTATAAGCTTGGCTGGGGGCAGAGAAGCAGAGTCTGAGCAGCTACAGGAAGGATGGAGGGGTTCAGACAAGGTTTTCCAACTCCGTGCCTAAATGTCACTTTCACAGCGAAATAAGCCCAGTTTGGCCCTGTTCACTTTTGCTTAGCAGAGTCTGTATCTTCAAAACTAGACACTCTGCAGGCCTATAAGCTTGGCTGGGGGCAGAGAAGCAGAGTCTGAGCAGCTACAGGAAGGATGGAGGGGTTCAGACAAGGTTTTCCAACTCCGTGCCTAAATGTCACTTTCACAGCGAAATAAGCCCAGTTTGGCCCTGTTCACTTTTGCTTAGCAGAGTCTGTATCTTCAAAACTAGACACTCTGCAGGCCTATAAGCTTGGCTGGGGGCAGAGAAGCAGAGTCTGAGCAGCTACAGGAAGGATGGAGGGGTTCAGACAAGGTTTTCCAACTCCGTGCCTAAATGTCACTTTCACAGCGAAATAAGCCCAGTTTGGCCCTGTTCACTTTTGCTTAGCAGAGTCTGTATCTTCAAAACTAGACACTCTGCAGGCCTATAAGCTTGGCTGGGGGCAGAGAAGCAGAGTCTGAGCAGCTACAGGAAGGATGGAGGGGTTCAGACAAGGTTTTCCAACTCCGTGCCTAAATGTCACTTTCACAGCGAAATAAGCCCAGTTTGGCCCTGTTCACTTTTGCTTAGCAGAGTCTGTATCTTCAAAACTAGACACTCTGCAGGCCTATAAGCTTGGCTGGGGGCAGAGAAGCAGAGTCTGAGCAGCTACAGGAAGGATGGAGGGGTTCAGACAAGGTTTTCCAACTCCGTGCCTAAATGTCACTTTCAGAGAAGCCCAATCTCAGCCCAATCTCAATCTCAGCCCAATCTCAATCTCAGCCCAATCTCAATCTCAGCCCAATCTCAATCTCAGCCCAATCTCAATCTCAGCCCAATCTCAATCTCAGCCCAATCTCAATCTCAGCCCAATCTCAATCTCAGCCCAATCTCAATCTCAGCCCAATCTCAATCTCAGCCCAATCTCAATCTCAGCCCAATCTCAATCTCAGCCCAATCTCAATCTCAGCCCAATCTCAATCTCAGCCCAATCTCAATCTCAGCCCACTCTGAGCAGCTACAGGAAGGATGGAGGGGTTCAGACAAGGTTTTCCAACTCCGTGCCTAAATGTCACTTTCACAGCGAAATAAGCCCAGTTTGGCCCTGTTCACTTTTGCTTAGCAGAGTCTGTATCTTCAAAACTAGACACTCTGCAGGCCTATAAGCTTGGCTGGGGGCAGAGAAGCAGAGTCTGAGCAGCTACAGGAAGGATGGAGGGGTTCAGACAAGGTTTTCCAACTCCGTGCCTAAATGTCACTTTCACAGCGAAATAAGCCCAGTTTGGCCCTGTTCACTTTTGCTTAGCAGAGTCTGTATCTTCAAAACTAGACACTCTGCAGGCCTATAAGCTTGGCTGGGGGCAGAGAAGCAGAGTCTGAGCAGCTACAGGAAGGATGGAGGGGTTCAGACAAGGTTTTCCAACTCCGTGCCTAAATGTCACTTTCACAGCGAAATAAGCCCAGTTTGGCCCTGTTCACTTTTGCTTAGCAGAGTCTGTATCTTCAAAACTAGACACTCTGCAGGCCTATAAGCTTGGCTGGGGGCAGAGAAGCAGAGTCTGAGCAGCTACAGGAAGGATGGAGGGGTTCAGACAAGGTTTTCCAACTCCGTGCCTAAATGTCACTTTCACAGCGAAATAAGCCCAGTTTGGCCCTGTTCACTTTTGCTTAGCAGAGTCTGTATCTTCAAAACTAGACACTCTGCAGGCCTATAAGCTTGGCTGGGGGCAGAGAAGCAGAGTCTGAGCAGCTACAGGAAGGATGGAGGGGTTCAGACAAGGTTTTCCAACTCCGTGCCTAAATGTCACTTTCAGAGAAGCCCAATCTCAGCCCAATCTCAATCTCAGCCCAATCTCAATCTCAGCCCAATCTCAATCTCAGCCCAATCTCAATCTCAGCCCAATCTCAATCTCAGCCCAATCTCAATCTCAGCCCAATCTCAATCTCAGCCCAATCTCAATCTCAGCCCAATCTCAATCTCAGCCCAATCTCAATCTCAGCCCAATCTCAATCTCAGCCCAATCTCAATCTCAGCCCAATCTCAATCTCAGCCCACTCTGAGCAGCTACAGGAAGGATGGAGGGGTTCAGACAAGGTTTTCCAACTCCGTGCCTAAATGTCACTTTCACAGCGAAATAAGCCCAGTTTGGCCCTGTTCACTTTTGCTTAGCAGAGTCTGTATCTTCAAAACTAGACACTCTGCAGGCCTATAAGCTTGGCTGGGGGCAGAGAAGCAGAGTCTGAGCAGCTACAGGAAGGATGGAGGGGTTCAGACAAGGTTTTCCAACTCCGTGCCTAAATGTCACTTTCACAGCGAAATAAGCCCAGTTTGGCCCTGTTCACTTTTGCTTAGCAGAGTCTGTATCTTCAAAACTAGACACTCTGCAGGCCTATAAGCTTGGCTGGGGGCAGAGAAGCAGAGTCTGAGCAGCTACAGGAAGGATGGAGGGGTTCAGACAAGGTTTTCCAACTCCGTGCCTAAATGTCACTTTCACAGCGAAATAAGCCCAGTTTGGCCCTGTTCACTTTTGCTTAGCAGAGTCTGTATCTTCAAAACTAGACACTCTGCAGGCCTATAAGCTTGGCTGGGGGCAGAGAAGCAGAGTCTGAGCAGCTACAGGAAGGATGGAGGGGTTCAGACAAGGTTTTCCAACTCCGTGCCTAAATGTCACTTTCACAGCGAAATAAGCCCAGTTTGGCCCTGTTCACTTTTGCTTAGCAGAGTCTGTATCTTCAAAACTAGACACTCTGCAGGCCTATAAGCTTGGCTGGGGGCAGAGAAGCAGAGTCTGAGCAGCTACAGGAAGGATGGAGGGGTTCAGACAAGGTTTTCCAACTCCGTGCCTAAATGTCACTTTCACAGCGAAATAAGCCCAGTTTGGCCCTGTTCACTTTTGCTTAGCAGAGTCTGTATCTTCAAAACTAGACACTCTGCAGGCCTATAAGCTTGGCTGGGGGCAGAGAAGCAGAGTCTGAGCAGCTACAGGAAGGATGGAGGGGTTCAGACAAGGTTTTCCAACTCCGTGCCTAAATGTCACTTTCACAGCGAAATAAGCCCAGTTTGGCCCTGTTCACTTTTGGTTAGCAGAGTCTGTATCTTCAAAACTAGACACTCTGCAGGCCTATAAGCTTGGCTGGGGGCAGAGAAGCAGAGTCTGAGCAGCTACAGGAAGGATGGAGGGGTTCAGACAAGGTTTTCCAACTCCGTGCCTAAATGTCACTTTCAGAGAAGCCCAATCTCAGCCCAATCTCAATCTCAGCCCAATCTCAATCTCAGCCCACTCTGAGCAGCTACAGGAAGGATGGAGGGGTTCAGACAAGGTTTTCCAACTCCGTGCCTAAATGTCACTTTCACAGCGAAATATGCCCAGTTTGGCCCTGTTCACTTTTGCTTAGCAGAGTCTGTATCTTCAAAACTAGACACTCTGCAGGCCTATAAGCTTGGCTGGGGGCAGAGAAGCAGAGTCTGAGCAGCTACAGGAAGGATGGAGGGGTTCAGACAAGGTTTTCCAACTCCGTGCCTAAATGTCACTTTCAGAGAAGCCCAATCTCAGCCCAATCTCAATCTCAGCCCAATCTCAGCTGCTACAGGAAGGATGGAGGGGTTCAGACAAGGTTTTCCAACTCCGTGCCTAAATGTCACTTTCAGAGAAGCCCAATCTCAGCCCAATCTCAATCTCAGCCCACTCTGAGCAGCTACAGGAAGGATGGAGGGGTTCAGACAAGGTTTTCCAACTCCGTGCCTAAATGTCACTTTCACAGCGAAATAAGCCCAGTTTGGCCCTGTTCACTTTTGCTTAGCAGAGTCTGTATCTTCAAAACTAGACACTCTGCAGGCCTATAAGCTTGGCTGGGGGCAGAGAAGCAGAGTCTGAGCAGCTACAGGAAGGATGGAGGGGTTCAGACAAGGTTTTCCAACTCCGTGCCTAAATGTCACTTTCACAGCGAAATAAGCCCAGTTTGGCCCTGTTCACTTTTGCTTAGCAGAGTCTGTATCTTCAAAACTAGACACTCTGCAGGCCTATAAGCTTGGCTGGGGGCAGAGAAGCAGAGTCTGAGCAGCTACAGGAAGGATGGAGGGGTTCAGACAAGGTTTTCCAACTCCGTGCCTAAATGTCACTTTCAGAGAAGCCCAATCTCAGCCCAATCTCAATCTCAGCCCAATCTCAATCTCAGCCCAATCTCAATCTCAGCCCAATCTCAATCTCAGCCCAATCTCAATCTCAGCCCAATCTCAATCTCAGCCCAATCTCAATCTCAGCCCAATCTCAATCTCAGCCCAATCTCAATCTCAGCCCAATCTCAATCTCAGCCCAATCTCAATCTCAGCCCAATCTCAATCTCAGCCCAATCTCAATCTCAGCCCAATCTCAATCTCAGCCCAATCTCAATCTCAGCCCACTCTGAGCAGCTACAGGAAGGATGGAGGGGTTCAGACAAGGTTTTCCAACTCCGTGCCTAAATGTCACTTTCACAGCGAAATAAGCCCAGTTTGGCCCTGTTCACTTTTGCTTAGCAGAGTCTGTATCTTCAAAACTAGACACTCTGCAGGCCTATAAGCTTGGCTGGGGGCAGAGAAGCAGAGTCTGAGCAGCTACAGGAAGGATGGAGGGGTTCAGACAAGGTTTTCCAACTCCGTGCCTAAATGTCACTTTCACAGCGAAATAAGCCCAGTTTGGCCCTGTTCACTTTTGCTTAGCAGAGTCTGTATCTTCAAAACTAGACACTCTGCAGGCCTATAAGCTTGGCTGGGGGCAGAGAAGCAGAGTCTGAGCAGCTACAGGAAGGATGGAGGGGTTCAGACAAGGTTTTCCAACTCCGTGCCTAAATGTCACTTTCACAGCGAAATAAGCCCAGTTTGGCCCTGTTCACTTTTGCTTAGCAGAGTCTGTATCTTCAAAACTAGACACTCTGCAGGCCTATAAGCTTGGCTGGGGGCAGAGAAGCAGAGTCTGAGCAGCTACAGGAAGGATGGAGGGGTTCAGACAAGGTTTTCCAACTCCGTGCCTAAATGTCACTTTCACAGCGAAATAAGCCCAGTTTGGCCCTGTTCACTTTTGCTTAGCAGAGTCTGTATCTTCAAAACTAGACACTCTGCAGGCCTATAAGCTTGGCTGGGGGCAGAGAAGCAGAGTCTGAGCAGCTACAGGAAGGATGGAGGGGTTCAGACAAGGTTTTCCAACTCCGTGCCTAAATGTCACTTTCACAGCGAAATAAGCCCAGTTTGGCCCTGTTCACTTTTGCTTAGCAGAGTCTGTATCTTCAAAACTAGACACTCTGCAGGCCTATAAGCTTGGCTGGGGGCAGAGAAGCAGAGTCTGAGCAGCTACAGGAAGGATGGAGGGGTTCAGACAAGGTTTTCCAACTCCGTGCCTAAATGTCACTTTCACAGCGAAATAAGCCCAGTTTGGCCCTGTTCACTTTTGGTTAGCAGAGTCTGTATCTTCAAAACTAGACACTCTGCAGGCCTATAAGCTTGGCTGGGGGCAGAGAAGCAGAGTCTGAGCAGCTACAGGAAGGATGGAGGGGTTCAGACAAGGTTTTCCAACTCCGTGCCTAAATGTCACTTTCAGAGAAGCCCAATCTCAGCCCAATCTCAATCTCAGCCCAATCTCAATCTCAGCCCACTCTGAGCAGCTACAGGAAGGATGGAGGGGTTCAGACAAGGTTTTCCAACTCCGTGCCTAAATGTCACTTTCACAGCGAAATAAGCCCAGTTTGGCCCTGTTCACTTTTGCTTAGCAGAGTCTGTATCTTCAAAACTAGACACTCTGCAGGCCTATAAGCTTGGCTGGGGGCAGAGAAGCAGAGTCTGAGCAGCTACAGGAAGGATGGAGGGGTTCAGACAAGGTTTTCCAACTCCGTGCCTAAATGTCACTTTCAGAGAAGCCCAATCTCAGCCCAATCTCAATCTCAGCCCAATCTCAGCTGCTACAGGAAGGATGGAGGGGTTCAGACAAGGTTTTCCAACTCCGTGCCTAAATGTCACTTTCAGAGAAGCCCAATCTCAGCCCAATCTCAATCTCAGCCCACTCTGAGCAGCTACAGGAAGGATGGAGGGGTTCAGACAAGGTTTTCCAACTCCGTGCCTAAATGTCACTTTCACAGCGAAATAAGCCCAGTTTGGCCCTGTTCACTTTTGCTTAGCAGAGTCTGTATCTTCAAAACTAGACACTCTGCAGGCCTATAAGCTTGGCTGGGGGCAGAGAAGCAGAGTCTGAGCAGCTACAGGAAGGATGGAGGGGTTCAGACAAGGTTTTCCAACTCCGTGCCTAAATGTCACTTTCACAGCGAAATAAGCCCAGTTTGGCCCTGTTCACTTTTGCTTAGCAGAGTCTGTATCTTCAAAACTAGACACTCTGCAGGCCTATAAGCTTGGCTGGGGGCAGAGAAGCAGAGTCTGAGCAGCTACAGGAAGGATGGAGGGGTTCAGACAAGGTTTTCCAACTCCGTGCCTAAATGTCACTTTCACAGCGAAATAAGCCCAGTTTGGCCCTGTTCACTTTTGCTTAGCAGAGTCTGTATCTTCAAAACTAGACACTCTGCAGGCCTATAAGCTTGGCTGGGGGCAGAGAAGCAGAGTCTGAGCAGCTACAGGAAGGATGGAGGGGTTCAGACAAGGTTTTCCAACTCCGTGCCTAAATGTCACTTTCACAGCGAAATAAGCCCAGTTTGGCCCTGTTCACTTTTGCTTAGCAGAGTCTGTATCTTCAAAACTAGACACTCTGCAGGCCTATAAGCTTGGCTGGGGGCAGAGAAGCAGAGTCTGAGCAGCTACAGGAAGGATGGAGGGGTTCAGACAAGGTTTTCCAACTCCGTGCCTAAATGTCACTTTCACAGCGAAATAAGCCCAGTTTGGCCCTGTTCACTTTTGCTTAGCAGAGTCTGTATCTTCAAAACTAGACACTCTGCAGGCCTATAAGCTTGGCTGGGGGCAGAGAAGCAGAGTCTGAGCAGCTACAGGAAGGATGGAGGGGTTCAGACAAGGTTTTCCAACTCCGTGCCTAAATGTCACTTTCACAGCGAAATAAGCCCAGTTTGGCCCTGTTCACTTTTGCTTAGCAGAGTCTGTATCTTCAAAACTAGACACTCTGCAGGCCTATAAGCTTGGCTGGGGGCAGAGAAGCAGAGTCTGAGCAGCTACAGGAAGGATGGAGGGGTTCAGACAAGGTTTTCCAACTCCGTGCCTAAATGTCACTTTCACAGCGAAATAAGCCCAGTTTGGCCCTGTTCACTTTTGCTTAGCAGAGTCTGTATCTTCAAAACTAGACACTCTGCAGGCCTATAAGCTTGGCTGGGGGCAGAGAAGCAGAGTCTGAGCAGCTACAGGAAGGATGGAGGGGTTCAGACAAGGTTTTCCAACTCCGTGCCTAAATGTCACTTTCACAGCGAAATAAGCCCAGTTTGGCCCTGTTCACTTTTGCTTAGCAGAGTCTGTATCTTCAAAACTAGACACTCTGCAGGCCTATAAGCTTGGCTGGGGGCAGAGAAGCAGAGTCTGAGCAGCTACAGGAAGGATGGAGGGGTTCAGACAAGGTTTTCCAACTCCGTGCCTAAATGTCACTTTCACAGCGAAATAAGCCCAGTTTGGCCCTGTTCACTTTTGCTTAGCAGAGTCTGTATCTTCAAAACTAGACACTCTGCAGGCCTATAAGCTTGGCTGGGGGCAGAGAAGCAGAGTCTGAGCAGCTACAGGAAGGATGGAGGGGTTCAGACAAGGTTTTCCAACTCCGTGCCTAAATGTCACTTTCACAGCGAAATAAGCCCAGTTTGGCCCTGTTCACTTTTGCTTAGCAGAGTCTGTATCTTCAAAACTAGACACTCTGCAGGCCTATAAGCTTGGCTGGGGGCAGAGAAGCAGAGTCTGAGCAGCTACAGGAAGGATGGAGGGGTTCAGACAAGGTTTTCCAACTCCGTGCCTAAATGTCACTTTCACAGCGAAATAAGCCCAGTTTGGCCCTGTTCACTTTTGCTTAGCAGAGTCTGTATCTTCAAAACTAGACACTCTGCAGGCCTATAAGCTTGGCTGGGGGCAGAGAAGCAGAGTCTGAGCAGCTACAGGAAGGATGGAGGGGTTCAGACAAGGTTTTCCAACTCCGTGCCTAAATGTCACTTTCACAGCGAAATAAGCCCAGTTTGGCCCTGTTCACTTTTGCTTAGCAGAGTCTGTATCTTCAAAACTAGACACTCTGCAGGCCTATAAGCTTGGCTGGGGGCAGAGAAGCAGAGTCTGAGCAGCTACAGGAAGGATGGAGGGGTTCAGACAAGGTTTTCCAACTCCGTGCCTAAATGTCACTTTCACAGCGAAATAAGCCCAGTTTGGCCCTGTTCACTTTTGCTTAGCAGAGTCTGTATCTTCAAAACTAGACACTCTGCAGGCCTATAAGCTTGGCTGGGGGCAGAGAAGCAGAGTCTGAGCAGCTACAGGAAGGATGGAGGGGTTCAGACAAGGTTTTCCAACTCCGTGCCTAAATGTCACTTTCACAGCGAAATAAGCCCAGTTTGGCCCTGTTCACTTTTGCTTAGCAGAGTCTGTATCTTCAAAACTAGACACTCTGCAGGCCTATAAGCTTGGCTGGGGGCAGAGAAGCAGAGTCTGAGCAGCTACAGGAAGGATGGAGGGGTTCAGACAAGGTTTTCCAACTCCGTGCCTAAATGTCACTTTCACAGCGAAATAAGCCCAGTTTGGCCCTGTTCACTTTTGCTTAGCAGAGTCTGTATCTTCAAAACTAGACACTCTGCAGGCCTATAAGCTTGGCTGGGGGCAGAGAAGCAGAGTCTGAGCAGCTACAGGAAGGATGGAGGGGTTCAGACAAGGTTTTCCAACTCCGTGCCTAAATGTCACTTTCACAGCGAAATAAGCCCAGTTTGGCCCTGTTCACTTTTGCTTAGCAGAGTCTGTATCTTCAAAACTAGACACTCTGCAGGCCTATAAGCTTGGCTGGGGGCAGAGAAGCAGAGTCTGAGCAGCTACAGGAAGGATGGAGGGGTTCAGACAAGGTTTTCCAACTCCGTGCCTAAATGTCACTTTCACAGCGAAATAAGCCCAGTTTGGCCCTGTTCACTTTTGCTTAGCAGAGTCTGTATCTTCAAAACTAGACACTCTGCAGGCCTATAAGCTTGGCTGGGGGCAGAGAAGCAGAGTCTGAGCAGCTACAGGAAGGATGGAGGGGTTCAGACAAGGTTTTCCAACTCCGTGCCTAAATGTCACTTTCACAGCGAAATAAGCCCAGTTTGGCCCTGTTCACTTTTGCTTAGCAGAGTCTGTATCTTCAAAACTAGACACTCTGCAGGCCTATAAGCTTGGCTGGGGGCAGAGAAGCAGAGTCTGAGCAGCTACAGGAAGGATGGAGGGGTTCAGACAAGGTTTTCCAACTCCGTGCCTAAATGTCACTTTCACAGCGAAATAAGCCCAGTTTGGCCCTGTTCACTTTTGCTTAGCAGAGTCTGTATCTTCAAAACTAGACACTCTGCAGGCCTATAAGCTTGGCTGGGGGCAGAGAAGCAGAGTCTGAGCAGCTACAGGAAGGATGGAGGGGTTCAGACAAGGTTTTCCAACTCCGTGCCTAAATGTCACTTTCACAGCGAAATAAGCCCAGTTTGGCCCTGTTCACTTTTGCTTAGCAGAGTCTGTATCTTCAAAACTAGACACTCTGCAGGCCTATAAGCTTGGCTGGGGGCAGAGAAGCAGAGTCTGAGCAGCTACAGGAAGGATGGAGGGGTTCAGACAAGGTTTTCCAACTCCGTGCCTAAATGTCACTTTCACAGCGAAATAAGCCCAGTTTGGCCCTGTTCACTTTTGCTTAGCAGAGTCTGTATCTTCAAAACTAGACACTCTGCAGGCCTATAAGCTTGGCTGGGGGCAGAGAAGCAGAGTCTGAGCAGCTACAGGAAGGATGGAGGGGTTCAGACAAGGTTTTCCAACTCCGTGCCTAAATGTCACTTTCACAGCGAAATAAGCCCAGTTTGGCCCTGTTCACTTTTGCTTAGCAGAGTCTGTATCTTCAAAACTAGACACTCTGCAGGCCTATAAGCTTGGCTGGGGGCAGAGAAGCAGAGTCTGAGCAGCTACAGGAAGGATGGAGGGGTTCAGACAAGGTTTTCCAACTCCGTGCCTAAATGTCACTTTCACAGCGAAATAAGCCCAGTTTGGCCCTGTTCACTTTTGCTTAGCAGAGTCTGTATCTTCAAAACTAGACACTCTGCAGGCCTATAAGCTTGGCTGGGGGCAGAGAAGCAGAGTCTGAGCAGCTACAGGAAGGATGGAGGGGTTCAGACAAGGTTTTCCAACTCCGTGCCTAAATGTCACTTTCACAGCGAAATAAGCCCAGTTTGGCCCTGTTCACTTTTGCTTAGCAGAGTCTGTATCTTCAAAACTAGACACTCTGCAGGCCTATAAGCTTGGCTGGGGGCAGAGAAGCAGAGTCTGAGCAGCTACAGGAAGGATGGAGGGGTTCAGACAAGGTTTTCCAACTCCGTGCCTAAATGTCACTTTCACAGCGAAATAAGCCCAGTTTGGCCCTGTTCACTTTTGCTTAGCAGAGTCTGTATCTTCAAAACTAGACACTCTGCAGGCCTATAAGCTTGGCTGGGGGCAGAGAAGCAGAGTCTGAGCAGCTACAGGAAGGATGGAGGGGTTCAGACAAGGTTTTCCAACTCCGTGCCTAAATGTCACTTTCACAGCGAAATAAGCCCAGTTTGGCCCTGTTCACTTTTGCTTAGCAGAGTCTGTATCTTCAAAACTAGACACTCTGCAGGCCTATAAGCTTGGCTGGGGGCAGAGAAGCAGAGTCTGAGCAGCTACAGGAAGGATGGAGGGGTTCAGACAAGGTTTTCCAACTCCGTGCCTAAATGTCACTTTCACAGCGAAATAAGCCCAGTTTGGCCCTGTTCACTTTTGCTTAGCAGAGTCTGTATCTTCAAAACTAGACACTCTGCAGGCCTATAAGCTTGGCTGGGGGCAGAGAAGCAGAGTCTGAGCAGCTACAGGAAGGATGGAGGGGTTCAGACAAGGTTTTCCAACTCCGTGCCTAAATGTCACTTTCACAGCGAAATAAGCCCAGTTTGGCCCTGTTCACTTTTGCTTAGCAGAGTCTGTATCTTCAAAACTAGACACTCTGCAGGCCTATAAGCTTGGCTGGGGGCAGAGAAGCAGAGTCTGAGCAGCTACAGGAAGGATGGAGGGGTTCAGACAAGGTTTTCCAACTCCGTGCCTAAATGTCACTTTCACAGCGAAATAAGCCCAGTTTGGCCCTGTTCACTTTTGCTTAGCAGAGTCTGTATCTTCAAAACTAGACACTCTGCAGGCCTATAAGCTTGGCTGGGGGCAGAGAAGCAGAGTCTGAGCAGCTACAGGAAGGATGGAGGGGTTCAGACAAGGTTTTCCAACTCCGTGCCTAAATGTCACTTTCACAGCGAAATAAGCCCAGTTTGGCCCTGTTCACTTTTGCTTAGCAGAGTCTGTATCTTCAAAACTAGACACTCTGCAGGCCTATAAGCTTGGCTGGGGGCAGAGAAGCAGAGTCTGAGCAGCTACAGGAAGGATGGAGGGGTTCAGACAAGGTTTTCCAACTCCGTGCCTAAATGTCACTTTCACAGCGAAATAAGCCCAGTTTGGCCCTGTTCACTTTTGCTTAGCAGAGTCTGTATCTTCAAAACTAGACACTCTGCAGGCCTATAAGCTTGGCTGGGGGCAGAGAAGCAGAGTCTGAGCAGCTACAGGAAGGATGGAGGGGTTCAGACAAGGTTTTCCAACTCCGTGCCTAAATGTCACTTTCACAGCGAAATAAGCCCAGTTTGGCCCTGTTCACTTTTGCTTAGCAGAGTCTGTATCTTCAAAACTAGACACTCTGCAGGCCTATAAGCTTGGCTGGGGGCAGAGAAGCAGAGTCTGAGCAGCTACAGGAAGGATGGAGGGGTTCAGACAAGGTTTTCCAACTCCGTGCCTAAATGTCACTTTCACAGCGAAATAAGCCCAGTTTGGCCCTGTTCACTTTTGCTTAGCAGAGTCTGTATCTTCAAAACTAGACACTCTGCAGGCCTATAAGCTTGGCTGGGGGCAGAGAAGCAGAGTCTGAGCAGCTACAGGAAGGATGGAGGGGTTCAGACAAGGTTTTCCAACTCCGTGCCTAAATGTCACTTTCACAGCGAAATAAGCCCAGTTTGGCCCTGTTCACTTTTGCTTAGCAGAGTCTGTATCTTCAAAACTAGACACTCTGCAGGCCTATAAGCTTGGCTGGGGGCAGAGAAGCAGAGTCTGAGCAGCTACAGGAAGGATGGAGGGGTTCAGACAAGGTTTTCCAACTCCGTGCCTAAATGTCACTTTCACAGCGAAATAAGCCCAGTTTGGCCCTGTTCACTTTTGCTTAGCAGAGTCTGTATCTTCAAAACTAGACACTCTGCAGGCCTATAAGCTTGGCTGGGGGCAGAGAAGCAGAGTCTGAGCAGCTACAGGAAGGATGGAGGGGTTCAGACAAGGTTTTCCAACTCCGTGCCTAAATGTCACTTTCACAGCGAAATAAGCCCAGTTTGGCCCTGTTCACTTTTGCTTAGCAGAGTCTGTATCTTCAAAACTAGACACTCTGCAGGCCTATAAGCTTGGCTGGGGGCAGAGAAGCAGAGTCTGAGCAGCTACAGGAAGGATGGAGGGGTTCAGACAAGGTTTTCCAACTCCGTGCCTAAATGTCACTTTCACAGCGAAATAAGCCCAGTTTGGCCCTGTTCACTTTTGCTTAGCAGAGTCTGTATCTTCAAAACTAGACACTCTGCAGGCCTATAAGCTTGGCTGGGGGCAGAGAAGCAGAGTCTGAGCAGCTACAGGAAGGATGGAGGGGTTCAGACAAGGTTTTCCAACTCCGTGCCTAAATGTCACTTTCACAGCGAAATAAGCCCAGTTTGGCCCTGTTCACTTTTGCTTAGCAGAGTCTGTATCTTCAAAACTAGACACTCTGCAGGCCTATAAGCTTGGCTGGGGGCAGAGAAGCAGAGTCTGAGCAGCTACAGGAAGGATGGAGGGGTTCAGACAAGGTTTTCCAACTCCGTGCCTAAATGTCACTTTCACAGCGAAATAAGCCCAGTTTGGCCCTGTTCACTTTTGCTTAGCAGAGTCTGTATCTTCAAAACTAGACACTCTGCAGGCCTATAAGCTTGGCTGGGGGCAGAGAAGCAGAGTCTGAGCAGCTACAGGAAGGATGGAGGGGTTCAGACAAGGTTTTCCAACTCCGTGCCTAAATGTCACTTTCACAGCGAAATAAGCCCAGTTTGGCCCTGTTCACTTTTGCTTAGCAGAGTCTGTATCTTCAAAACTAGACACTCTGCAGGCCTATAAGCTTGGCTGGGGGCAGAGAAGCAGAGTCTGAGCAGCTACAGGAAGGATGGAGGGGTTCAGACAAGGTTTTCCAACTCCGTGCCTAAATGTCACTTTCACAGCGAAATAAGCCCAGTTTGGCCCTGTTCACTTTTGCTTAGCAGAGTCTGTATCTTCAAAACTAGACACTCTGCAGGCCTATAAGCTTGGCTGGGGGCAGAGAAGCAGAGTCTGAGCAGCTACAGGAAGGATGGAGGGGTTCAGACAAGGTTTTCCAACTCCGTGCCTAAATGTCACTTTCACAGCGAAATAAGCCCAGTTTGGCCCTGTTCACTTTTGCTTAGCAGAGTCTGTATCTTCAAAACTAGACACTCTGCAGGCCTATAAGCTTGGCTGGGGGCAGAGAAGCAGAGTCTGAGCAGCTACAGGAAGGATGGAGGGGTTCAGACAAGGTTTTCCAACTCCGTGCCTAAATGTCACTTTCACAGCGAAATAAGCCCAGTTTGGCCCTGTTCACTTTTGCTTAGCAGAGTCTGTATCTTCAAAACTAGACACTCTGCAGGCCTATAAGCTTGGCTGGGGGCAGAGAAGCAGAGTCTGAGCAGCTACAGGAAGGATGGAGGGGTTCAGACAAGGTTTTCCAACTCCGTGCCTAAATGTCACTTTCACAGCGAAATAAGCCCAGTTTGGCCCTGTTCACTTTTGCTTAGCAGAGTCTGTATCTTCAAAACTAGACACTCTGCAGGCCTATAAGCTTGGCTGGGGGCAGAGAAGCAGAGTCTGAGCAGCTACAGGAAGGATGGAGGGGTTCAGACAAGGTTTTCCAACTCCGTGCCTAAATGTCACTTTCACAGCGAAATAAGCCCAGTTTGGCCCTGTTCACTTTTGCTTAGCAGAGTCTGTATCTTCAAAACTAGACACTCTGCAGGCCTATAAGCTTGGCTGGGGGCAGAGAAGCAGAGTCTGAGCAGCTACAGGAAGGATGGAGGGGTTCAGACAAGGTTTTCCAACTCCGTGCCTAAATGTCACTTTCACAGCGAAATAAGCCCAGTTTGGCCCTGTTCACTTTTGCTTAGCAGAGTCTGTATCTTCAAAACTAGACACTCTGCAGGCCTATAAGCTTGGCTGGGGGCAGAGAAGCAGAGTCTGAGCAGCTACAGGAAGGATGGAGGGGTTCAGACAAGGTTTTCCAACTCCGTGCCTAAATGTCACTTTCACAGCGAAATAAGCCCAGTTTGGCCCTGTTCACTTTTGCTTAGCAGAGTCTGTATCTTCAAAACTAGACACTCTGCAGGCCTATAAGCTTGGCTGGGGGCAGAGAAGCAGAGTCTGAGCAGCTACAGGAAGGATGGAGGGGTTCAGACAAGGTTTTCCAACTCCGTGCCTAAATGTCACTTTCACAGCGAAATAAGCCCAGTTTGGCCCTGTTCACTTTTGCTTAGCAGAGTCTGTATCTTCAAAACTAGACACTCTGCAGGCCTATAAGCTTGGCTGGGGGCAGAGAAGCAGAGTCTGAGCAGCTACAGGAAGGATGGAGGGGTTCAGACAAGGTTTTCCAACTCCGTGCCTAAATGTCACTTTCACAGCGAAATAAGCCCAGTTTGGCCCTGTTCACTTTTGCTTAGCAGAGTCTGTATCTTCAAAACTAGACACTCTGCAGGCCTATAAGCTTGGCTGGGGGCAGAGAAGCAGAGTCTGAGCAGCTACAGGAAGGATGGAGGGGTTCAGACAAGGTTTTCCAACTCCGTGCCTAAATGTCACTTTCACAGCGAAATAAGCCCAGTTTGGCCCTGTTCACTTTTGCTTAGCAGAGTCTGTATCTTCAAAACTAGACACTCTGCAGGCCTATAAGCTTGGCTGGGGGCAGAGAAGCAGAGTCTGAGCAGCTACAGGAAGGATGGAGGGGTTCAGACAAGGTTTTCCAACTCCGTGCCTAAATGTCACTTTCACAGCGAAATAAGCCCAGTTTGGCCC